>NC_053498.1:2929124-3006624 GCF_905171775.1 Rana temporaria
ACAAGTTCATTCTTAAAGGTTAAATTCGCAACATTGGAGCAAATGTGCTAAAAAATCCTGAGAATGGAACCCGTCCAATCACTAGAGGCCTTGCAAAGACCGAGGCTTATCCTTTCACTAGAAAATGTATTTTCAATCAAATTTTATATTTGAAGGAAAAAGTGGTGTTACCAAGATGAGAGCATAGCCTATCCAATCACTAGAGAGCGGTGACATCACTGAGTGCAGCCTATCCAATCACTAGAGAGCGGTGACATCACTGAGAATGCAGCCTATCCAATCACTAGAGAGCGGTGACATCACTGAGAATGCAGCCTATCCAATCACTAGAGAGCGGTGACATCACTGAGAATGCAGCCTATCCAATCACTAGAGAGCGGTGACATCACTGAGAATGCAGCCTATCCAATCACTAGAGAGCGGTGACATCACTGAGAATGCAGCCTAGCCAATCACTAGAAACAGGTGACATCACTGAGAATGCAGCCTATCCAATCACTAGAGAGCGGTGACATCACTGAGAGCGCAGCCTATCCAATCACTAGAGAGCGGTGACATCACTGAGAATGCAGCCTAGCCAATCACTAGAGAGCGGTGACATCACTGAGAATGCAGCCTAGCCAATCACTAGAGAGCGGTGACATCACTGAGAATGCAGCCTATCCAATCACTAGAGAGCGGTGACATCACTGAGAGCGCAGCCTATCCAATCACTAGAGAGCGGTGACATCACTGAGAATGCAGCCTATCCAATCACTAGAGAGCGGTGACATCACTGAAAATGGAGCCTATCCAATCACTAGAGAGCGGTGACATCACCGAGAACGCAGCCTATCCAATCACTAGAAAGCGGTGACATCACTGAGAATGCAGCCTATCCAATCACTAGAGAGCGGTGACATCACTGAGAATGCAGCCTATCCAATCACTAGAGAGCGGTGACATCACTGAGAATGCAGCCTATCCAATCACTAGAGAGCGGTGACATCACTGAGAATGCAGCCTATCCAATCACTAGAGAGCGGTGACATCACTGAGAATGCAGCCTATCCAATCACTAGAGAGCGGTGACATCACTGAAAATGGAGCCTATCCAATCACTAGAGAGCGGTGACATCACTGAGAACGCAGCCTATCCAATCACTAGAGAGCGGTGAAATCACTGAGAGTGCAGCCTATCCAATCACTAGAGAGCGGTGACATCACTGAGAATGCAGCCTATCCAATCACTAGAGAGCGATGACATCACTGAGAGCGCAGCCCATCCAATCACTAGCCTTGTATTGCTCCCATGAGATGGAACACAAATAACTCACGTCTCCATTTCTTTGTTTCAGAGATTCTCCGTCCACAAGTTCCGTGGCGAGCAGCGACTCAGGGAACTCAGACGAGATGCAGGACGAGTCCGATAAGGACGGCGAAGGAGACGGCGCCATCAGTTGATGAGAGACGCTACCATAAAAAAAATAACTTTTTTTTTTTTTTCTCAAAGCCGAGATTGTGGACAAATCAGAGACTCTCCTTGGAGGACCCCGGGATGCCCTCCAGACCTCCCTCCATTTATTTGGTGCTGTAAATGTCTTTTCTTCTTCTACGGAACATTCTGTACATGGAATTCTCCGAGACAAAAAACAAAACCAAACAAAGTGCTGTTTGATATGTGCCTTCCCCCCTCCCCCCCTCCTGAGCCCCCACCATGTGCACTACTCAACATATCGAGGCCGGGCTTCCAGCATTGGAGAGTCCAGAGCCCCCCCCACCATGTGTACTACTCAACATATCGAGGCCAGGCTTCCAGCATTGGAGAGTCCAGAGCCCCCCCACCATGTGTACTACTCAACATATCGAGGCCAGGCTTCCAGCATTGGAGAGTCCAGAGCCCCCCCACCATGTGTACTACTCAACATATCGGGGGCCAGGCTTCCAGCATTGGAGAGTCCAGAGCCCCCCCACCATGTGTACTACTCAACATATCGAGGCCAGGCTTCCATCATTGGAGAGTCCAGAGCAAGCCCCGCCCCCCTCCTGAGCCCCCCCCCCCATGTGTACTACTCAACAAAACCAGGCCGGGCTTCCAGCATTGGAGAGTCCAGAGCAAGCCCCGCCCCCTCCTGAGCCCCCACCATGTGTACTACTCAACAAAACCAGGCCAGGCTTCCAGCATTGGAGAGTCCAGAGCCCCCCCACCAACCATGTGTACTACTCAACATATCGAGGCCAGGCTTCCAGCATTGGAGAGTCCAGAGCCCCCCCCATGTGTACTACTCAACATATCGAGGTCGGGCTTCCAGCATTGGAGAGTCCAGAGCCCCCTGAGCCCCCGCCATGTGTACTACTCAACAAAACCAGGCCAGGCTTCCAGCATTGGGGAGTCCAGAGCTCCCTCCCCCGTTGGGGTGACGGTGTTAGAACACAACCTTTAAAAAGTTCACCGGGAACCGCCGACCTCCCGGCTACACCGCCCCGTCACCCCGATCCCACACAACTGTTGACTACAAAAATTTGAAGTGTTTTAAAAAGCGATGGCCGTTCTGGCCCAAAACCGATCGTTCGCTCCTCTGGTTGATCGTAAAGTAGAATGTCTCTCTCTGTGTATTATATCTTGCACGGACATGTCCCCGCCCCCCACCCCCATAGCTCCCCCCCAGTAGACTCATACTGGATGCAGCAGGTGAGGGGGTGGACTGGTATAGTAGAGGGCCTGCAGGACTCGGAGGGGTGCAAGGACCATCCTTCGGAGCCCCCCCTATGAGAAATAATAATAAGACTGAATCACGACTTCTGGGCAGAATGACTTTTTTACGAAAATTAGCTTTGCCCCATTGGCTGGGCCATAGGTGCACTATTATAACCCCAATTTACATTCATAACCCCCCCCCCCCCCAGGAAGCTGGAATCTGGCCGTAGCAAAGTGATTTTTTTTTGTATACAGTGGAACCTCGGTTTGCGAGCGTTGTCTTGCAGAATTCAAGCCAATGGGGTGTGCAGTACCGCATTTGGCCTGAGATGCGGGGGGGCGCTGGAGCCGATCAGAAATACTCCATTCCTGGGTGTTTCCAAGCCACTCTGAGTTCAGCCGAGCTGTCCCCCGGGGCTTTTCGAGTGTTTACAAGGCTCCCCCCCCCCACCTCTGGCCACATGCGGTATTGCATGCCATTGAAGTCAATGGGGGAACAAATCGTTTTCCCTTTGACTTCTATGGGGAAACTCGCGCTTTGGATTGCGAGAATTCTCCTGGAACCGATCATGCTCGTAATCCGAGGTTCCACTATACTTATGTATATAGGCGTTCTCTGCTGAACCCTGGTGACCAGGACCTTGTAGCTGCTGAACACCACCCCACATTGGTGGCTTATCCTGTATTATGGGATGGGGGGTGGAGGAGGGGAGGCTGTAGACGGCACTGGTTTGGGGGACACTATGCAATATGTTTGCCTTATGAGGATGAATGTTTGCAGCGCACGATTGGAGGAGGGGGAAGGGGGAGGTATACGGCGGGTGATTTGTCGATAACGTAACTAGGCTTAAAATTTAGAGCTTCTTTTGTCTGCCGCGCTCGGGTTAGGAAATAATAGATGAACCCGTGTGCCTGGAATCTACGCCGATGGCCATTTTGTTAGCGGAATCTGAAGAAGTCCGCCAATTCAGCAGGACCGACTGAATGCCAAGTATGAAAAAAAATAAATAAGGCAATACATCGTTGCAGTATTTCCTTTCCTAATATTTTTCAAAAGGTCGACACATAAAACACCCATCTGGTTATACAATGGTGGTGACAGATTGGTCTATAGAAGATCGGCGCAATGATACCGCAAAAGACATCACTCATCCTGCTGATTTGATTGGACAATGTAATGGTTTCATGCAAACGGGCCAATACTATAAAACAGTGGTCTCCAAACTGTGGCCTAGGGGCTAGATGTGGCCGGGGCAACATTCCCCCCCATTGACACCAAGGACGGGGCAACATTGTCCCCAAGGATGGGGCGATATTCCCCCCATTGTCACCAAGGACGGGGCGACATTCCCCCCCATTGTCACCAAGGACGGGGCACCATTCCCCCCCATTGTCACCAAGGACGGGGCACCATTCCCTCCCATTGTCACCAAGGACGGGGCACCATTCCCTCCCATTGTCACCAAGGACGGGGCACCATTCCCCCCCATTGTCACCAAGGACGGGGCACCATTGCCCCCATTGTCACCAAGGACGGTGCACCATTGTCACCAAGGACGGGGCACCATTCCCCCCCATTGTCACCAAGGACGGGGCACCATTGTCACCAAGGACGGGGCCAACATTCCCCCCATTGTCACCAAGGACGGGGCACAATTCCCCCCCCATTGTCACCAAGGACGGGGCAACATTCCCCCCCATTGTCACCAAGGACGGGGCAACATTCCCCCCCATTGTCACCAAGGACGGGGCACCATTCCCCCCCATTGTCACCAAGGACGGGGCACCATTCCCCCCCATTGTCACCAAGGACGGGGCACCATTCCCTCCCATTGACACCAAGGACGGGGCAACATTTCCCCCCCCCCCCCCCCCCCCATTGACACCAACAATGGTGCACTATTACTCCCACTGATGCTGGGATATTTTTCACTTCCAAAGGTCATAGTCCGGCCCCCCCAATGCCCTAAACTGGCCCTTTGTTGAGAAAGTTTGGAGACCTCTGCCTATAGAGCATCGGAGACGGGTACACTTTTATGACGGTGGTGCAAGACTGAAATGTCCGCTTTTGGGTTAAATTTGCTTCTTGTCTTTAAAACTTGAAATCTTAAGGTTCTCGTTACGTAACAGTAGTTTGTTCCCATTTGTTTTACACCTACTATAGTACTACTTTATCCATGCGAAGGACTGCTGGCAGTCGGTGCAAAAAGCCCAACGCAATGGTTTCTGTACTTTACATCGGCGGCTGGACCCCCGAGACAATGTGTCGGCGGCTGGACCCCCCGAGACAATGTGTCGGCGGCTGGACCCCCCGAGACAATGTGTCGGCGGCTGGACCCCCCAAGACAATGCGTCGGCGGCTGGACCCCCCGAGACAATGCGTCGGCGGCTGGACCCCCGAGACAATGTGTCGGCGGCTGGACCCCTGAGACAATGTGTCGGCGGCTGGACCCCTGAGACAATGTAATGAGCCAATGTATCGTCAGTTGGCGCTCTGAGACTTTGTATGGGCAGTAGGACCCTTTAGACAATGTATCAGCAGTTGTCTCAGGAGCTCCACCACCGATGCGTGGTCTTGGCGCTCCACCACCGATGCGTGGTCTTGGCGCTCAACCACCGATGCATGGTCTTGGCACTCCACTACCGATGCATGGTCTTGGCGCTCCACCACCGATGCATGGTCTTGGCGCTCCACCACCGATGCATGGTCTTGGCGCTCCACCACCGATGCATGGTCTTGGCGCTCCACCACCGTATGCGTCGTCTTGGAGCTCCACCACCATATGCGTCGTCTTGGGCATCCTATGGGTAGTAGGACCCCTCAGACAATGTATCCTCCCAGCCCATAACAGACATAACTCTAGAGATTCAGGCCAAACAAAAAGCACGTCCCTGTGCTGCGCTGTTCACACTGCAGTGCATGCCTGTTGTCTTGGTGGGTTGGCGATCATAATGACTGGCACTGCAGAAATAAATGCCAATTGTGTTGTGTGGTAACTGCAGCGCCATAGTGTGAATGGGGCCCCCCCCCAGGTGGGTTTACTGAAGCTGCACAGAAAGACGCCCCCCGGTGGTCAGGTGTGACTCAGATTTACTGCACTGTGCACATCTCCATCACTGGTAATATTGGGAATTTTCTCCCTCGCTCTGTGCTGCTGCTCCTCCCTGCTTAGTTTGGACTTTAAAGCCATTTCTGTATATAAAGAAGTAGAATTTGTAGGGCCGGGGGTTTTATTTGTTTTTTTTTCTTACCTTGGTGGCCTTCTATTGTTTCATTAAATACCCCCTCCTGTTAATAATCAGCTGGCCTCCCTCTCTCTCTATTGCTTCGCCAAAGCAGAATGCCCTTTGTAGACTGGCGGGGCTTGGTAAAACTGTGCACATCAAAGCAAAATGCCCTTTGTAGACCGCGGGGGCGGGCCTTGGTAAAACTGTGCACATCAAAGCAGAATGCCCTTTGTAGACCAGGGGGGCGGGGCTTGGTAAAACGGTGTGGCATTTTCATGCAAAATTTAGCATTGCATTTCGCTAGCACTTTTTTTTTCGATGGAGCTTTTTACTAGTGGGATCATCTCAGATACTTTTGACTACAACTCTTATTAGAGTTCCAAATACATAGTAACCATTTAAAAATAATTCATTTTTTTCCTGACAATATAGTATTGTACTCTCCCGTAGATGCCGCTGGACACCCATTGGGTTAATGTGTCAGTAAAGTACAACTACTGAGGGGCAGTGGCGTAGCGTGGGTTGTCAGCACCTGGGGCGAGGCAAGTTATTTGCGCCCCCCTGACCCATGGACTTGCCTATTTTCAGCTATCTCCAGTCTGATCACATGATCCACTGTGTAAAGCCTGGAGTCGTGACATCATGTTTATGTTCCTATGTCCCATCTGTTGTTGGCGCTCCCTCCTCTCCACACTCATGACAGCGCCCCTCTAAATTTTGCGCCCGGGGCAGTGGCCCCCCCTCGAACCCCCCACGCCATGCCACTGCTGAGGGGCGATCCAGCCAAAACCTGCATCCCCATTGGGGAAGATTCTCCTTGCTTCCTGTCCAGGTGATTCCTATCATGGGCAGTGTTAATTTCGTCAACTAAAATACGACTAAAACTAAAATGTAATTTTAGTCAAAAAGGCAACTAAATTGAAATTTGCTGAAATTAAAATCTCCCCGCCAATTTTTACTTCATCTGATCTAAAGACTTGTTCAGCGTGGCCTTTTATAGGACGAGGACAATATAACAGAAAAATCTGAAACCATTACAAACATCATTTTCTTTTAACAATTTTTACAAGTTCTGCATTTTATTCTCTGTAACTCGTACATTTGATGTTTATAGTCGATCTGAGGGTTCCCTCTGCAATAAAACGCACTTCAGAACCAAAAATCTGTTACATGCTTCTTGCAGTTTTACCAAATGCCCCCTCTAGTGGTGGAAGGGTGTAATTACCCCGCCCCCCCCTGCATCCCCCCCCCCCTCTCCTGTAAATAGGGCTCTTTTTTTTCTTTTTTTTTTGTATTGGTCACAAAACTTACCAAAAAACCTGCTGGGGTTGCAAGTTGTTTGATAAAATGCTGCAGATCTCTTGTGTTTCAGCAGACTTGTAAATACTTCTTTTTTGTATTTTTTGTAACAGACGTGTCATATTGACATATTTTGTAGATGATTATAAAGACGGTTTTATTATACTCCTTTTTTTTTTTATATATATATATATAGGGGGGACTGGAACTGTGTTGTTTTCACTTGACTGTCATGGAACATAAGATGGAGGATGTGTATGGTGGGAAAACAGTCTAAAAAACGGTCCTGAAGAGGTCCCCCTGGGAAATGTTTAGGGGAGTTTTGCAAATAGACGGGGAATAAAGTCTTCCCAAATCTGGAATATTCCCCAAAATATGGCACTTCTTTTTTTTTTTTTTTTTATTTATAACCGGAGAACCAGCTAGAAGGTGGGATGTCCACCTGGGTCTAAGTTGGGGTTGCCCACCCGGGTCTAGTTTGGGGCTGCCCACCCGGGTCTAGTTTGGGGCTGCCCACCCGGGTCTAGTTTGGGGCTGCCCACCCGGGTCTAGTTTGGGGCTGCCCACCCGGGTCTAGTTTGGGGCTGCCCACCCGGGTCTAGGTTGGGGCTGCCCACCCGGGTCTAGGTTGGGGCTGCCCACCCGGGTCTAGTTTGGGGCTGCCCACCCGGGTCTAGTTTGGGTGCTGCCTACCCGGGTCTATGTTTGGGGCTGCCCACCCGGGTCTAGGTTGGGGTTGCCCACCCGGGTCTAGGTTGGGGCTGGCCACCCGGGTCTAGGTTGGGGTTGCCCACCCGGGTCTAGGCAGGCTGTCCACCCGGGTCTAGGCAGGCTGTCCACCCGGGTCTAGGCAGGCTGTCCACCCGGGTCTAGGCAGGCTGTCCACCCGGGTCTAGGCAGGCTGCCCACCTGGGTCTAGTTGAGACGCCCATCTGGGTCAAGCGGCTTGATGACCATCCAGTGATCCAAAATATGACAGGCCACCTCCTCGGGGGCGGGTTCTGATTATTGAACTTCCCTTTTCTATTGGCTTACAGCTGGTACATCCTCAGACGCATCTGGCGGGGCAGCCATGATAATAGAGACGTGGAGGTGGCGCCATGTGTAAATTTGCCATCACCCCCCCCCCCCCCATTCATCTAATACCATACAAGGTTTCTACTCCTATGGGGGCTTTAGAGGCAAATATATGTAACCCAATGTATTAAAATATTTTTATGCTTAAGTTTAAGTCCAATGGGAGTGGAAACTTTGTATCGTAATGATAATGGAAGGAGAGCATCAAACTGGATCACTGATGTGGGGGTCCTGCAGATGTAGAAGGGGGGCGACTATTTTCTTAGTTTACTGTTGTATCCCTAATTTTAAAGTGATCTCCGAATTTCCATAATTACTCCTGGAGGGAATCGCTAAATTTTATGCAATGTCCAACGACCGATCTGTCGCTATTGGTTGCAAACAGTGGGCCTTGTATGAAGGCGTTTCCTGTAGAAGACCAGGAAAAGCTTGCTGCCGATTGGTCAATTTTGGCGGGGCTTTTCCAGTAAAAGCCCCAATCGAACTCCCCGATTTTGGCTGGTATTTCGCGGTACGGCGCGCAGGGGGTGTACATATATAACAAAAGGGTGGTGAGTGGGATAATAATACTTGCATGTATTCTGGTGGCTCGTTGGGAACAAGCAAAGGACTTGAAAAGTAACGAATAGTAAATGTTATCCTGGGGGGGGAGGGGTCAGGGTCCTCTTATAAGCTTAATTCTATTTATAAATGAAATCGTGTATATTCTATTTTTGTGAACAAAATCTTTTTAAAAAAAACGAAAAAAATAAAACGTTTTTCTAACTTTTCTCTCCACTCAGTATTCCGGCACCGTGTTAGAAATCCATAGATAAGGCATGAATGAAGTGTGGGGACAGGAGGAACGATCATCCGATCCGATGATGTGTGCATTCTGCTGTAAGAGATTATTGAGCCGCGTGCGGGAAAACGTTTGTACGCGGGAAGATCTTTTATTCTCTCGGTACCGATCTTCTTTTGTTGCTCATCAACCTATTTATCATCAGTCTGAGCAAAAAATATTTTACACAAATTCAAATGAGAACTTAAAAACTTCCTGCGAGAGAGAGAGATCGGGAAACGGCGGTAAAAACGTCCCGAGAGAGAGATCGGGAAACAGCGGTAAAAACGTCCCGAGAGAGAGATCGGGAAACGGCGGTAAAAACGTCCCGAGAGAGAGATCGGGAAACGGCGGTAAAAACGTCCCGAGAGAGATCGGGAAACGGCGGTAAAAACTTCCCGAGAGAGAGATCGGGAAACGGCGGTAAAAACTTCACGAGAGAGAGAGAGATCGGGAAACGGAGGTAAAAACGTCCCGAGAGAGATCGGGAAACGGCGGTAAAAACGTCCCGTGAGAGAGAGAGAGATAGGGATCGGGAAACAGTGGTAAAAACTTCCCGTGAGAGAGAGAGATCGGGAAACGGCGGTAAAAACGTCCCGAGAGAGATCGGGAAACGGCGGTAAAAACTTCCCGTGAGAGAGAGAGAGATCGGGAAACGGCGGTAAAAACTTCCCGAGAGATCGGGAAACAGCGGTAAAAACTTCCCGTGTGGTGAGAGAGATCGGGAAACGGCGGTAAAAACTTCCCGAGAGAGAGATCGGGAAACGGCGGTAAAAACTTCCCGAGAGAGAGATCGGGAAACGGCGGTAAAAACTTCCCGAGAGAGAGATCGGGAAACGGCGGTAAAAACTTCCCGTGAGAGAAAGATCGGGAAATGGCGGTAAAAACTTCCCGAGAGAGAGAGAGAGAGATCGGGAACTGGCGGTAAAAACCTCCCGTGAGAGAGAGATCGGGAAACGGCGGTAAAAACTTCCCGTGAGAGAGAGATCGGGAAACGGCGGTAAAAACTTCCCGTGAGAGAGAGAGAGATCGGGAAAAGCGGTAAAAAAACTTCCCGTGAGAGAGAGATCGGGAAACGGCGGTAAAAACTTCCCATGAGAGAGAGATCGGGAAACGGCGGAGGAACTAAAAGTCTCAGAAGGCGACGTTCGACGCGCGGCGCAATAAACTCTTACAGATCCATCTACAAAACTCTTACAAAAAAATAAAAAAAATGGCTATTTTTATATTGTTAGATTTCAAATGTCAGCAGCAGATTACGGGATTGTCCGCCTCCATATTTACTGTATGAAGCTCCGCCTTTTATGGGCGGGAATTGTGAAAGCAAAAAAAAAAAAAAACATTGAAAATGTGAAACATTTGCATTTGTCTGTGACCAATTCTATTGGTTGTTTCTTTGTATCCAAAAAAAATAAAATAATAATAATAATTGTAGACTGACACTGGAGAATGTAAGACCTGAACCAACAAAGAGAAATCCCGAATTTCATGGTGTGTGCGTGGTTTTTTATTTATGTTGTTTTTATCTTCGATGTATTCTTTGTGCATTTTATTTGTTACCTTTTTGAGAATTCTTGTTTTAGGTCGCTGTCTCACTCCATTTGTAATACATTAATAATTATCCCGGGTCAGGGAAGGCAGACGTTTGTCCTTTCACCGATCCTGCAAACAGCTGTGCAGCGATTTTTTATTTATTTATTTTGAGCCACTGGGGATCGCAAAACTCGATTGGCAGAAGCTGTTTTAGAACATTTTACTAAGGGCCGGTTCACATATCATGCAGTCCAGTGCGTTTTGTTTTTTTTTCTGCATCACAAACTCATGGATAGTAGGGTGCGCACAGGGTATGCCAGGTGTTCCTGGGCACACCCCAATCACCCTGCGCTGAGCAGATTCCCCCTGCTGCATGGCTGCAGAGAAAAGGCACTCCGTCCCGTTCTCCATTTCCAAAGTGAGACATTAGGGGTCTGTTTAGATCCCGAATACTTCACGGAAGTCCCCCAATGGGGCTCCTAAAAAACAATAGTAAAAAAAAAGCTACCAATCTCTGCTCTACCAACACTGGCCCAGATTCAAGAAGCAATTGCGCCTGTGTAACCATAGGTTACACAGCGCAATTGCTTGCTTGCTCCGGCGTAACGAATGCTCCTGATTCAGGAACATCGTAACGCCGACTGCAGCCTAAAATCTGCGTGGCATAAGGCTCTTATGCCCGCATATCTTAGGCTGCATTCTTGCGATGACCGCTAGGGGGCGCTCCCATTGTGCTCAGTGTATAGTATGCAAATTGCATACTAACACCGATTCACAACGTTGCGCGAGCCTTGCGTACGCAAGTTACGTCGTTTCCGTACGGCGTGTTTAGCGTAAGGCTGCCCCTTCTAATAGTAGGGGCAGCCAATGCTAAAGTATACCAGTCATTCCCGCGTCGCGAAATTTGAATTTCACGTCGTTTGCGTAAGTGATTCGTGAATGGCGCTGGACGGCATTTACGTTCACTTGGAAGCAAATGACGTCCTTGCAACGTCATTTGCCGCAATGCACGTCAAGAAAGTTTCCCGACAGAGCATGCGCTCGGCGCGGAAGCGCGCCTAATTTAAATGATTCCCGCCCCCTACAGGATCATTTAAATTGCGTGCTCTAGCGCCGGGCAATTTTGCTGGCGCGCCCGCGCAATTCATGGAGCTTCTGCTCCGTGAATCAAGGGCAGCAGAGCAAATTTGCGGGGGCGCAGGGCAAAATCGTTGCCCTGCGCCTCCGTAAATAATGCGCAGATCTCTTTGAATCCGGGCCATTGTCTATTGCCCTACACAGTGTATGTATATGTATGTATGTGTATATATATATATGTGTATGTATATATATATATGTGTGTGTGTGTGTGTGTGTGTGTGTGTGTGTATGTATATGTATGTATGTGTATATATATATATGTGTGTATGTATGTGTGTATATATATATGTGTGTGTGTGTGTGTGTGTGTGTATGTATATATATGTATATATATATATATATATATATATATATATATATATATATATTGTGTGTGTGCAGGGCCGCCATCAGGAATTATGGGGCCCCTTACACAGCTTCAGGCATGGGCCCCCTGGAGCAGAGAACTGGGGGGGGGGGGGATAAAAAAGAAATATAAAATATATATAAAAAAAATATATATGTTTATTTTTGTTTATTTTTTTAAAAGGGGAGTTGCCATCTGGGGACCTCTGGGCCCTTTAATAATATATAAATTACAAAAAAAGGGGGTGGACCTCTGGGCCCTTTAATAATATATATAATTATTAGGAGGGTTGTCATTCGGGGGGCCCTGGGGATCTCCGGGGCAGGGGACCCCTAAAAAAATAAAATTGTCCGTTTAATAATAAAATAAAAATATATTAAAATGTTTTATTCGTTTTTTTTTTTTTTTTATAAAAAAAATATATAAGGGGGGGGGGGGGGGGGGGTTGCCATCCGGGCCCCTGGGGACCTCCGGACCTCTAAAAAAAAAAATTTAAAAAAAAATTGTCCCTTTAATAAAAAATAAAATGAAAATAATATATTAAAAAATATATATTTTTATATAAAAAAAATAGGGGGTTTCCATCTGGGGCCCTGGGGACCTCTGGGCCCCTTACAGGTGTACTGCCTGTACCCCCCTGATGACGGCCGTGTGTATGTATGTATATATGTATACACACACAATAAATAATAATAATATATATATATTTTTATTATTATTTAATTCAGTGTGTGTGTTTTATATATATATACACACACCCTCTAAATTTAATAATAATAAAAATATATATATATATATATATATATATATATATATATATATATATATAATTATTTATTGTGTGTATGTGTGTGTGTGTATACACACACACACACACATATTAAATAATAATAATAAACAAATATATATCATATCATTTATATATTATGTGTGTTTGAGCTTTGGGGTGCACACCCTAATGCAATATGCTGCGCACACCTATTCATGCAAATGCACTAATAACTTTTTGTGGTGCGATTTTGAGTCTATTAAAAAAAAAAAAAATGAATGGGCTCAAATCGCACTGCAAACAATCACTTGCCATTTGAACAGGAATGCCGTGTTATTTCCTGTTTAAGTCGCATGCGGTTTCCCCGCACCCCTCCTGTGTGAACCTGGCCTTGCCATGGTGACTTCAGCCTGGGTTCACACAGGAGCAGTGTAGGAAAATCGCACCGCATTTCTGTTCAAAATCCCTATGCCATTCTTTGCAGTGCGATTTGAGCCCATTCATTTTTGTATGGGCTGAAATCACACCGCGAAGGTATTGGCGACTACTTGACTGAAAGTATAAGTACTCATTCTGGCTGATAAAAAAAAAAAAATGTGGTATTGGTGTATCCCTATTGGATAGAAGGTCATATGGTTTCACCAGCGCGGTCAGTCCCAGAAGAAAAGAAAAAGTAGTAAATGCTGCATTTTTTTTTCTGCGCTGAACTGTACTGGAATGCAGTAAAAACGCATAAAAAATATACTGGAACGCACATTTCCTTATTTAGGGGTGGGGGGAGTGCACCGGAACACATCAAAAACACGCATGCAGAAACGCATCAGGACTGCGTGTCTATGAGGTGAACCGGCCCTAAAACTGGAGCAGCTGTGCCTGGCAACCAATGCGCGTCTCTCTTTTTCATTTTCAAAGCTTAAAGTGGATGTAAACCCTCCATACACCCCGTGAAGTGAACAGCCTCAGATGATACACAGAGATGAACCAAATCTCCCCACATAAGTTTTACATTTATATCTGCTGTCTTCACATTTATATAGTGTTTAGAAAGTTTGAATCCTGTTAGGAAATGTTCTCTTCCTGTTTAGCACAGAGGTGTTTTGTAACAGGGCCAGCTCCCTGCTGATCTATTTATAGCAACCTCCCGGGACAGAAATTTCAAGCAGTTTTTTTTTCTGATGTGTCCGAGAATTTGTCAGGGGTTATCAGACCGATAACGGAGGAACGGGTCAGGAGAGAGCTATGAGAGTTGGCTCTTTGAAGAGAGATAACAAAACACTGCAGATATGTTGTTCCTCACACGGGGCGCCAAAAAAAAACCTTGCAGATGTATAAATTTCATGAATTGGGTTTACATCCACTTTAAGTGAACAAGCTGAAGGTGGAAGCCGATTGGCTGTTATGCACAGCTGCTCCACAATCTGCTCCATGTTACATCACCCCGGTATAGGCCAGTCATTGGCGGGGATGTCTTGTCGCTTCCCCCATGTAGGACAGTCATTGGTGGGTCTGTCTTGTTGCTCCCCCCATGTAGGACAGTCATTGGTGGGGATATATGTTACATCACCCAGGTATAGGACAGTCATTGGCGGGGATGTCTTGTTACTTCCCCCCCATGTAGGACAGTCATTGGTGGGGATGTCTTGTCGCTTCCCCCATGTAGGACAGTCATTGGTGGGTCTGTCTTGTTGCTCCCCCCATGTAGGACAGTCATTGGTGGGGATATATGTTACATCACCCCGGTATAGGACAGTCATTGGTGGGGATGTCTTGTTACTTCCCCCCCATGTAGGACAGTCATTGGTGGGGATGTCTTGTTGCTCCTCCCATGTAGGACAGTCATTGGTGGGGATGTCTTGTCGCTTCCCCCATGTAGGACAGTCATTGGTGGGTCTGTCTTGTTGCTCCCCCCATGTAGGACAGTCATTGGTGGGGATATATGTTACATCACCCCGGTATAGGACAGTCATTGGTGGGGATGACTTGTTGCTCCCCCCATGTAGGACAGTCATTGGTGGGGATGTCTTGTTGCTCCCCCCATGTAGGACAGTCATTGGTGGGGATGTCTTGTTGCTCCCCCCATGTAGGACAGTCATTGGTGGGGATGTCTTGTTGCTCCTCCCATGTAGGACAGTCATTGGTGGGGATGTCTTGTTGCTCCCCCCATGTAGGACAGTCATTGGTGGGGATATATGTTACATCACCCCGGTATAGGACAGTCATTGGTGGGGATGACTTGTTGCTCCCCCCATGTAGGACAGTCATTGGTGGGGATGTCTTGTTGCTCCTCCCATGTAGGACAGTCATTGGTGGGTCTGTCTTGTTGCTCCCCCCATGTAGGACAGTCATTGGTGGGTCTGTCTTGTTGCTCCCCCCATGTAGGACAGTCATTGGTGGGGGTGACTTGTTACTCCCCCCAAGTAGGGCAGTCATTGGTGGGGGTGACTTGTTGCTCCCCCAAGTAGGACAGTCATTGGTGGGGATATATGTTACATAACCCAGGTATAGGATAGTCATTGGTGGGGATGACTTGTTGCTCCCCCCCCCCCCATGTAGGACAGTCATTGGTGGGGATGTCTTGTGGCTCCCCCCATGTAGGACAGTCATTGGTGGGGATATATGTTACATCACCCAAGTATAGGATGGTCATTGGTGGAGATGTCTTGTTGCTCCCCCCCCATGTAGGACAGCCATTGGTGGAGATGACTTGTTGCTCCCTCCATGTAGGACAGTCATTGGTGGGAATATTTATTACGTCACCCCAGTATAGGACAGCCATTGGTGGGGATGTCTTGTTGCTCCCTCCATGTAGGACAGTCATTGGTGGGGATATATGTTACATCACCCAGGTATAGGACAGTCATTGGTGGGGGTGACTTGTTACTCCCCTCAAGTAGGACAGCCATTGGTGGGGATGTCTTGTTGCTCCCCCCATGTAGGACAGTCATTGGTGGGGAGATTTGTTACGTCACCCCAGTATAGGAAAGTCATTGGTGGGGATATTTGTTACGTCACCCCAGTATAGGACAGTCATTGGTGGGGATGTCTTGTTGCTCCCCCCGTGTAGGACAGTCATTGGTGGGGATATATGTTACATCACCCCGGTATAGGACAGTCATTGGTGGGGATGTCTTGTTGCTCCCCCCCCCCCCATGTAGGACTGCCTATGGGTGGGGATTCTGTTGCTCCCCCCATCTAGGACAGTCATTGGTTGGGTGTTTTTATCTTTTTGTTAAAAAAAAAAAAAAACTTTTCAAAATAAATGCCAAAACTCTGAAACTTGTGTTGTCATCTTCTTGATTGGATGAAATTCTCACTCCTCATATAAGCCACACAATGCTGCAGGTCCAGTATAAGGAAGTGTAACAGCCTCAGCTGGGGCTCCAACTAGGCCACGCCCCCAAATGAGTTTCACTCCGCCCCTGGAGCTTAGTCATTGGTGATGGAGACTCCATGCATGTAGTCCCTGTCCCCATGACTAAGCTCCAGGGGCGGAGCGAAACATGTTGGAGGCGTGGCCTGGTTGGAGCCCCAGGCAAGGCTGTTGCCCTTCCTTATAGTGGACCTGCAGCATTGTGTGGCTTACATGAAGAGCCAGAGTATTGGTTTGTATGGTCATAAAATCTCTGTACCAACCAATACCCAGGCTCTCGATTGTAAGCCACACAGATCAGATTGTAACGTGAATGGTGAGCCGCGGTAAAACCTGCCAGGGGTTCCAATCCTTCGGAAGACTTGGCCACATCAAAAGCATGTGGGTTTCTGACATATCAGGGACAGATGTAAAAAAAAAAACACAGATTTTTACATACTGTCCCTGGTTTTACTGAGCCTGGCAACCCTGATGGGGCCCTCGGGCAGTGCCCAAATGGTCAGTCCGCCCCTGGACCAGTAACACACTTCCGGTCCTGGGGGTGACAACACTCACTTGTTGTCTATAGAGGAGCGGTGTAGTCTCCATGGCAGGGGCGGACTGACCATTGGGGCTCTCGGGCACTGCCCGAGGGCCCCATGCCACTAGGGGGCCCCATCAGGGTTGCCAGGCTCAATAAAACCAGGGACAGTATGTAAAAATCTGTTTTTTTTTTTTTACATCTGTCCCTGATATGTCCGAAACCTAAGATTTTAGTTGCCCCGCCTCTGCACTACCTCCTGGCGTGGTGGCCATCTGTAAGCCCGGGGGGCCCCATAATCTTCTATTGCCCGGGGGCCCCATGAGTTGTCAGTCCGCCCCTGCTCCATGGTAAAGGCCTACATAACACCTCCACTCTCTACAAACTTTCTAAACAAAGGGCAGTTTACTGTCCTTCAGGCTTTAGGGGGGTCGGACTGTCTGGTGGGAGTAGAAGATGCCGTTTGGTCAATGGGAGGAGCTTACAGTGAAAAAAAAATAAAAAAACACAGCACGCCATCAAAAGCGCACAAACGCACCGCAACACACAATGAAGTCCAAAGAAAGAAGGAAGTGACCTCAAAGGACGAACACAGATGGAATACCGCGCGTCAATTGCATGAAAACGCACCTAGAAATTTATCAGATGTACATGGAAAAAATAGACGCAGTGGATGCCCTTTTTGTGGTGTGAATGGGCCCCTATATTATTATATTTATATTTTATTATTAGATTAGATTCTTTTATTATTAATTTATATTTTTTATATTATTTTATTATTAGATTTATATTTTATTATTATATTATTAGATTTATATTTTATTATTAGATTTTATTAGATTTATATTTTTTATATTTTATTATTAGATTTATTATGTTATTTTATTATTAATTTATATATTTTTAGATTATCTTATTATTAGATTTATATTTTATTATTATATTATTTTATTATATTATTTTATTAGATTATTATTAGATTATTTTATAATTATAAATACATTATTTTATTATTAGATGTATATTTTATTATTAGATTATTTTATAATTATATTATAAATACATTTTATTATTAGATTTATATTTTATTAGTAGATTATTTTATAATTATATTTTAAATTCTTGTATTTATATTTTATTATTAGATTTACATTTTATTGTTAGATTATTTTATTATTAGATATTATTTTATTTTTTATATTTTATTATTAGATATTATTTTTTTTATATTTTATTATTCGATTATTTGATAATTATATTATAAATATAACATTATAATAAATTATAAATAAAATAATGTATTTATAATATAATTATAAAAAAAATCTAATAAAATAATCTAATAATAAAATATATTAATAAAATATAAATACAATAATGTATTATTATTATATTATTTTAATTATATTATTTTATTTTATTATTATAGTCATATACAGTAGTCACATGATCGCACATCACATAAGATACAATGTATCTCCTCTACATTACACATCAGACACGCCCCCTCCATGTGCCGCCACACAGCGCCCCCTACCGCCCCTCCCCTGATCTGCACCGGCGGCAAACGAGGGCGTCTCCCCTACCGAGCTTTCCCATTGGAGAGAAACTCCCCAGGATCCCCTGTGATTGGCTGGACACGTCCCAGCCCTCGGTTCTCCCGCATACAGACCCCTCCCCCCCCCCACATTCCTCTCCGGGCGGTCCGGATATCTTATATAAAAGTCAGATAAAAATATACAAAGATAAATCCGGGGGGGGGCAAAGACAACACAGGACATTCATTACATAACTCCCCCATCTGTACAATGGTTCAGTCCGAGAAAGGAGCTCTGTGATTGGTCGGCTGCTGACATTCCCTTATCGGATACATTGTATGCAGGGAAGGAGAACAGAGAGATCCGACCAATCCCCAGCCTGTCCTCTGTATGACCGCCCCTCCCCCTGCCGGCCCCTCCCATCATATATCAATTATCATCTACTACTCCCCGCCCCCTCCCCTCATCCAACCAATAAGGAGCGGTGTTACATGCCAGGCTCCTCCCCCTACAGTGCCCAGAGAAGGTGAGAAGACCCGGACACATCCTGGAATCATGCTGCATGTGAGGAGGCTGGTGACCCGCTCCTGTGCGGGGTGAGTACCCCCCCTCCCCCCCTTCTATAGATTGACCCCCCCCATCACAAATCCCCCCCTTCTATAGACTGACACCCCCCAATCAGTGATCCCCCCCCTCTATAGACTGACACCCCCCCCCCATCACAAATCCCCCCCTCCTATAGACTGACACCCCCTTCCCCCTCCTATAGACTGACACCCCCCAATCACTGATCCCTCCCCCTCTCTATAGACTGACACCCCCCCCCCCTCTATGGACTGACACCCCCCAATCAGTGATCCCCCCTCTCTATAGACTGACACCCCCCCCCCCTCTATAGAATGACACCCCCCAATCAGTGATCCCCCCTCTCTATAGACTGACACCCCCCCCTCTATAGACTGACACCCCCCAATCAGTGATCCCCCCTCTCTATAGACTGACACCCCCCAATCAGTGATCCCCCTCTCTATAGACTGACACCCCCCCCCCTCTATAGACTGACACCCCCCAATAAGTGATCCCCCCTCTCTATAGACTGACACCCCCTCCCCCCTTCTATAGACTGACACCCCCCCATCACCAACCCCCCCCCCCCTTCTATAGACTGATCCCCCTTCCCAGGCTGACATGTGTGATGTGCTCCTAAATGACAGCCACACCACGCTGTGCCCATATACTGCCCTCCTCCACTGTGCCCATATACTGCCCTCCTATACTGTGCCCATATACTGCCCTCCTATACTGTGCCCATATACTGCCCTCCTATACTGTGCCCATATACTGCCCTCCTATACTGTGCCCATATACTGCCCTCCTATACTGTGCCCATATACTGCCCTCCTATACTGTGCCCATATACTGCCCTCCTATACTGTGCCCATATACTGCCCTCCTATACTGTGCCCATATACTGCCCTCCTATACTGTGCCCATATACTGCTTTCCTCCGCTGTGCCCATATACTGCCCTCCTATGCTGTGCCCATATACTGCCCTCCTATACTGTGCCCATATACTGCCCTCCTATACTGTGCCCATATACTGCCCTCCTATACTGTGCCCATATACTGCCCTCCTATACTGTGCCCATATACTGCCCTCCTATACTGTGCCCATATACTGCCCTCCTATACTGTGCCCATATACTGCCCTCCTATACTGTGCCCATATACTGCCCTCCTATACTGTGCCCATATACTGCCCTCCTATACTGTGCCCATATACTGCTTTCCTCCGCTGTGCCCATATACTGCCCTCCTATGCTGTGCCCATATACTGCCCTCCTATACTGTGCCCATATACTGCCCTCCTATACTGTGCCCATATACTGCCCTCCTATACTGTGCCCATATACTGCCCTCCTATACTGTGCCCATATACTGCTTTCCTCCACTGTGCCTATATACTGCCCTCCTATGCTGTGCCCATATACTTGCCCTCCTCCGCTGTGCCCATATACTGCGCTTTCTCCACTCTGCAAAATATACCACCCTCCTATACTGTTCCCATATACGCCCTTCCATGCTGTGCCTATATTCTGCCCTCTTCTGCTGTGCCCATACACTGCCCTCCTCTGCTGTGCCCATATACGGCCCTTTCTCCACTGTGCCAATATACCACCCTCCTATACTGTGCCCATATACTGCTTTCCTCCGCTGTGCCCATATACTGCCCTCCCCCACTGTGCCCATATACGGCCCTTTCTCCACTGTGCCAATCAACCACCCTCCTATACTGTGCCCATATACTGCCCTCCTATACTGTGCCCATATACTGCCCCCCTAATACTGTGCCTATATACTGCTTTCCTCCGCTGTGCCCATATACGGCCCTCCTCCGCTGTGCCCATATACTGCCCTCCCCCGCTGTGCCCATATACCACCCTTTCTCCACTCTGCCAATATACCACCCTCCTATACTGTGCCCATATACTGCTTTCCTCCGCTGTGCCCATATTCGGCCCTCCTCCGCTGTGCCCATACACTGCCCTCCCCCGCTGTGCCCATATACCACCCTTTCTCCACTCTGCCAATATACCACCCTCCTATACTGTGCCCATATACTGCTTTCCTCCGCTGTGCCCATATACTGCCCTCCTCCGCTGTGCCCATATACTGCCCTTTCTCCACTCTGCCAATATACCACCCTCCTATACTGTGCCCATATACTGCTTTCCTCCGCTGTGCCCATATACTGCCCTCCCCCACTGTGCCCATATACGGCCCTTTCTCCACTGTGCCAATCAACCACCCTCCTATACTGTGCCCATATACTGCCCTCCTATACTGTGCCCATATACTGCCCTCCTAATACTGTGCCTATATACTGCTTTCCTCCGCTGTGCCCATATACGGCCCTCCTCCGCTGTCCCCATATACTGCCCTCCCCCGCTGTGCCCATATACGGCCCTCCTCCGCTGTGCCCATATACTGCCCTCCCCCGCTGTGCCCATATACGGCCCTCCTCCGCTGTGCCCATACACTGCCCTCCCCCGCTGTGCCCATATACCACCCTTTCTCCACTCTGCAAAATATACCGCCCTCCTGTACTGTTCCCATATAGGCCCTTCCATGCTGTGCCCATATACTGCCCTGGGGGAGGGGGTTGTACCTGGTGATCCTGTCCATACATTTCCTGTCCTAGAGTGACCCTGGTACAGGACTACAGAACACCCCTCCCCATCTCCATAACACAGGGGAGGTGTTCTGTAGTCCAAGGAGAGAATTGGGAACAATTTAATTCATATTCTCCATCAGAGGCAGAGAGCACAGGAAGTGGCCGGCTGACAAGATTTCTGGCAGGATCAGCAGGCACTTCTTATATGGAAAGGATACAGCAAAGAGCCAATAAGAGAAGTTCATTGTTCAGGTTCCCATCAGCCCACAGCGGGGGAGGGGGAGGACGTGGGGGTGGGGACAAGAGTCCCTTCATTCCATGGGGGGGGGGGGTTATCTTGTTCACCGAATACACAAATAAACATGGAATACAAAGGGCCCCCCGCGGGTTACACAAGGAGTGCGAAAAACTTGCTTTGCAGCTCCCTTTGTCTGATTGAAACCTCCCCCTGACCCCTCCCCAAAGGGGGCGGAGTCAGTCTTATACAATGTGATCACAGCTAAAAAGTCATCATGATAATTATGTGAAAAGGAGACGACGGCTCCACCTGCTGGCAGGATGAGAGATTACTTGTCTGATATTTACACCAACTAAACAAATATTTATTGTTTTATCCCGGAATCAGCGAATACGAAACAAACGCGTTTCCTTCCCACGGAGGCACGGGATTGGCTATTGGAGATCCGGGGGCTTCTCTATCATAATGAGGGGATGATGGGCGGAGTCAGCTGACATGTTATCTACTAAACGGTGACAGACAATAGAGAACTTCGGTGTGTTTGTTGTTTCTCCTGTTTTTCCTTATTAATGAGCCTTGGGAGGTTCAGTCCTCCAGGCACCAGCAGAGCAGCAGAACTGGTTCCCAGTCCCTCCCAGTGTGGGATCCTGCTGACGGCACAGAACCCGACCTGGTGTCACAGCTGGGAGGAGGAGCCCCGGGCTCCATCATCAACACATGACATGTCAATGAGTCTCACAGGTCTGTCTGGTGGGGCATCCGGGGGGGGGGGGACTCACTCTAAATAGAACACAGGGGTCATATCTACAGATTATTGGGTGCTCCTTATAGGCCGACTCCACCAGCTGCACACCAAAAAAACGAAATGCTCCCCATATAATAATTGAAAAAATGTGCATTTATTATTTTTGCATATATTACAACCAAGACGGCCTGGACTAAACTCATGGGTCCAAGACAGCCTGGACTAAACTCATGGGTCCAAGACAGCCTGGACTAAACTCATGGGTCCAAGACAGCCTGGACTAAACTCATGGGTCCAAGACGGCCTGGACTAAACTCATGGGTCCAAGACGGCCTGGACTAAACTCATGGGTCCAAGACAGCCTGGACTAAACTCATGGGTCCAAGACAGCCTGGACTAAACTCATGGGTCCAAGACGGCCTGGACTAAACTCATGGGTCCAAGACAGCCTGGACTAAACTCATGGGTCCAAGACAGCCTGGACTAAACTCATGGGTCCAAGACAGCCTGGACTAAACTCATGGGTCCAAGACAGCCTGGACTAAACTCATGGGTCCAAGACGGCCTGGACTAAACTCATGGGTCCAAGACGGCCTGGACTAAACTCATGGGTCCAAGACGGCCTGGACTAAACTCATGGGTCCAAGACGGCCTGGACTAAACTCATGGGTCCAAGACGGCCTGGACTAAACTCATGGGTCCAAGACGGCCTGGACTAAACTCATGGGTCCAAGACGGCCTGGACTAAACACATGGGTCCAAGACGGCCTGGACTAAACACATGGGTCCAAGACGGCCTGGACTAAACACATGGGTCCAAGACGGCCTGGACTAAACTCATGGGTCCAAGACGGCCTGGACTAAACTCATGGGTCCAAGACGGCCTGGACTAAACACATGGGTCCAAGAAGGCCTTGACCAGTGATGAAGAACCTCGGCACCCCAGATGTTTTCAAAACTACATTTCCCATGATGCTCATGCACTCCGCAGTGTAGTGGAGCATCATGGGAAATGTAGTTCGGAACCATCTGGGGGTGCCAAGGTTCTCCATCATTGGCCTGGACTAAACTCATGGGTCCAAGACGGCCTGGACTAAACTCATGGGACCAAGACGGCCTTGACCAGTGATGGCGAACCTCCGCACCCCTGATGTTTTCGAATTACATTTCCCATGATGCTCCACTGCACTGAGTGCCAGAGCATCATGGGAAATGTAGTTCGAAAACATCTGGGGTGCCGAGGTTCACCATCACTGGTTTAGGCCGTCTTGGTCCCATGAGTTTAGTCCAGACCAGTGATGGAGAACCTCGACACCCCAGATGTTTTCGAACTACATTTCCCATGATGCTCATGCACTCTGCAGTGTAGTGGAGCATCATGGGAAATGTGGTTCCAAGGCATCTGGGGTGCCAACGTTTGCCATCACTGGCCTAGACTAACAACTCATGGGTCCAAGACGGCCTGGACTAACAAGCCATGGGTCCAAGACGGGCTTGGACTAACAAGCCATGGGTCCAAGACGGCCTGGACTAACAAGCCATGGGTCCAAGACGGGCTTGGACTAGCCAACACTTGGGTCCAGTGCCGCGCGGCGCCTCGGCTTCTCATGGCGTGGCAGCATGGGCGGCTTTGTTTACACTGCGGGCCGGATAAAACACACAAGCAGGCCGGATGTGGCCCGCGGGCCGGGGTTTGGAGACCCCTGTCCTAGATCAATAAATCTCACCCTTTATTCCTTGTACCCCACAGACTACGATGGCACCACTGCGCCGCGGCCGAAGTCAAGAACGAGCCGATCCTGGAATTCAACCACGGCAGCCCCGAGAGAGCCGCTCTCCAGAAAGTAAGGACACCCCGCCTTGGACTGTTCTATGCATAGAATATAGAGACAAGGACCCTCATTTTCACTTAGGGGGTGTACCGACTTTTGTTGCCAGCGGGTTTAGAGATTAATGGCTGTGTGTTGAGTTATTTGTTATACAAGCTGTACACTCCTCCTCCCCCCCCATGTACACCCCTCCCCCCCTGTGTACACTCCCCCCCCCCCCCGTGTACACCCCTCCCCCCTGTGCACACTCACTACACAACATTGTAGATACAAAGTGTCATTTCTTCAGTGTTGTCACATGAAAAGATACAAGAAAAGTGACTGAGGGGTGTACTTACTTTTGTCAGATACTGTATGTGGACATTATAAAGTGACAAGGACCCTCTGACATACAGTGTCTAGAAAAAGTATTCACACCCCTTTAAATTTCCCAAATTTTGTCATTTTACAACCAAAAAAACGTAAATGTATAAGCAGTATATAGTGACAAGGACCCGCCCATATATATATCTCAGTATATATCCTACTGTATATAGAGAGATCATTTCCCATTGGACACCAAGGATAATCAGCCTGCGCTGTGTTCAGGGTCGATTTCGCTGTCCTGCCTCACACAAGCACATTTCGGGGGTTGGGAGGTATTACACCTGGGAAGAATGAAGCACATTTCGGGGGTGGGAGGTATTACACCGGGGAAGAATGAAGCACATTTCGGAGATGGGAGGTATTACACCTGGAAGAATGAAGCACATTTCGGGGGTGGGAGGTATTACACCTGGGAAGAATGAAGCACATTTCGGGGGGTGGGAGGTATGACACCTGGGAAGAATGAAGCACATTTCGGGGGTGGGAGGTATTACACCTGGGAAGAATGAAGCACATTTCGGGGGTGGGAGGTATTACACCTGGGAAGAATGAAGCACATTTCGGAGATGGGAGGTATTACACCTGGGAAGAATGAAGCACATTTCGGGGGTTGGGAGGTATGACACCGGGGAAGAATGAAGCACATTTCGGGGGGTGGGAGGTATGACACCTGGGAAGAATGAAGCACATTTCGGGGGTGGGAGGTATTACACCGGGGAAGAATGAAGCACATTTCGGGGGTGGGAGGTATTACACCGGGGAAGAATGAAGCACATTTCGGGGGATGGGAGGTATGACACCTGGAAGAATGAAGCACATTTCGGGGGTGGGAGGTATTACACCTGGGAAGAATGAAGCACATTTCGGGGGGTGGGAGGTATTACACCGGGGAAGAATGAAGCACATTTCGGAGATGGGAGGTATTACACCTGGAAGAATGAAGCACATTTCGGGGGTGGGAGGTATTACACCTGGGAAGAATGAAGCACATTTCGGGGGGTGGGAGGTATGACACCTGGGAAGAATGAAGCACATTTCGGGGGTTGGGAGGTATGACACCTGGGAAGAATGAAGCACATTTCGGGGGTGGGAGGTATTACACCTGGGAAGAATGAAGCACATTTCGGGGGATGGGAGGTATTACACCTGGGAAGAATGAAGCACATTTCGGGGGATGGGAGGTATTACACCTGGGAAGAATGAAGCACATTTCGGGGGTGGGAGGTATTACACCTGGGAAGAATGAAGCACATTTCGGGGGGTGGGAGGTATGACACCTGGGAAGAATGAAGCACATTTCGGGGGTTGGGAGGTATGACACCTGGGAAGAATGAAGCACATTTCGGGGGTTGGGAGGTATGACACCTGGGAAGAATGAAGCACATTTCGGGGGATGGGAGGTATGACACCTGGGAAGAATGAAGCACATTTCGGGGGTGGGAGGTATTACACCTGGGAAGAATGAAGCACATTTCGGGGGGTGGGAGGTATTACACCTGGGAAGAATGAAGCACATTTCGGAGATGGGAGGTATGACACCTGGGAAGAATGAAGCACATTTCGGGGGGTGGGAGGTATTACACCTGGGAAGAATGAAGCACATTTCGGGGGATGGGAGGTATGACACCTGGGAAGAATGAAGCACATTTCAGAGATGGGAGGTATGACACCTGGGAAGAATGAAGCACATTTCGGGGGTTGGGAGGTATTACACCTGGGAAGAATGAAGCGGACACAGCTGTGGGGTCACTCTGGTAATGATTAGCTCTGGTAATAACTTTCCAGGTTCATCAGATGATTCCGTCCAACAAATTCCCGGCCAGATCCTGTAAATGATTCACAGCCAATCCGCTGACTGTGCGTTCGCCGTCACTGAACCGGCCTGACCCCCCCCCTCCCCCCCCCCCCCATCTTCCGCGGTTCTCGTGATCTCTGTAAACTATAGCGACCCTTTTCTATTTCTACACTTTATCTAAAAATTGGCTTTATGGCCCAGCAAGGTGCTTCCATTAGCCAGGGATCAGTGGATGGGGGGGCATTAGCCAAGGATCAGTGGATTGGGGGGCATTAGCCAAGGATCAGTGGATTGGGGGGCATTAGCCAAGGATCAGTGGATTGGGGGGCATTAGCCAGGGATCATTGGATGGGGACATTGGTCAAGGGTCAATGGATGGGGCACTGGTCTGAGGTCAATAGATGGGGGCATTTATCAGGGATCAGAGGATGGGGGCATTTATCAGGGATCAGAGGATGGGGGCATTGGTCTGAGGTCAGTAGATGGGGGCATTGGTCTGAGGTCAGTAGATGGGGGCATTGGTCTGAGGTCAGTGGATGGGGCATTTATCAGGGGTCAGTGGATGGGGCATTCCTCAGGGATTAGAGGAGGGGGGGCATTCCTCAGGGATTAGAGGAGGGGGGGCATTCCTCAGGGATTAGAGGAGGGGGGGCATTCCTCAGGGATTAGAGGAGGGGGGGCATTCCTCAGGGATTAGAGGAGGGGGGGCATTCCTCAGGGATTAGAGGAAGGGGGCATTCCTCAGGGATTAGAGGAAGGGGGCATTGGTCTGAGGTCAGTGGATGGGGGGCATTTATTAGATGATGGGGGGCATTGGCCAGTGGATCAGAGAATGGGGGCATTGGCCAGTGGATCAGAGGATGGGGGCATTGGCCAGTGGATCAGAGGATGGGGGCATTGGCCAGTGGATCAGAGGATGGGGGCATTGGCCAGTGGATCAGAGGATGGGGGGCCATTGGCCAGTGGATCAGAGGATGGGGCCAGTGGATCAGAGGATGGGGGGGCATTGGCCAGTGGATCAGAGGATGGGGGGGCATTGGCCAGTGGATCAGAGGATGGGGGGGCATTGGCCAGTGGATCAGAGGATGGGGCCAGTGGATCAGAGGATGGGGGGCATTGGCCAGTGGATCAGAGGATGGGGGGGCATTGGCCAGTGGATCAGAGGATGAGGGCATTGGCCAGTGGATCAGAGGATGGGGGCATTGGCCAGTGGATCAGAGGATGGGGGGCATTTATCAGAGGATGGGGGCATTGGCCAGTGGATCAGAGGATGGGGGCATTGGCCAATGGATCAGATGATGGGCCAGTGGATCAGAGGATGAGGGCATTGGCCAGTGGATCAGAGGATGGGGGCATTGGCCAGTGGATCAGAGGATGGGGGGCATTTATCAGAGGATGGGGGCATTGGCCAGTGGATCAGAGGATGGGGGCATTGGCCAATGGATCAGATGATGGGGGCATTGGCCAGTGGATCAGAGGATGGGGGCATTGGCCAATGGATCAGATGATGGGGGCATTGGCCAGTGGATCAGAGGATGGGGGCATTGGCCAGTGGATCAGAGGATGGGGCCAGTGGATCAGAGGATGAGGGCATTGGCCAGTGGATCAGAGGATGGGGGCATTGGCCAGTGGATCAGAGGATGGGGGGCATTTATCAGAGGATGGGGGCATTGGCCAGTGGATCAGAGGATGGGGGCATTGGCCAGTGGATCAGAGGATGGGGGCATTGGCCAATGGATCAGAGGATGGGGGCATTGGTCTGAGGTCAGTAGATGGGGGCATTGGTCTGAGGTCAGTAGATGGGGGCATTGGTCTGAGGTCAGTGGATGGGGCATTTATCAGGGGTCAGTGGATGGGGCATTCCTCAGGGATTAGAGGAGGGGGGCATTCCTCAGGGATTAGAGGAGGGGGGGCATTCCTCAGGGATTAGAGGAGGGGGGGCATTCCTCAGGGATTAGAGGAGGGGGGGCATTCCTCAGGGATTAGAGGAAGGGGGCATTCCTCAGGGATTAGAGGAAGGGGGCATTGGTCTGAGGTCAGTGGATGGGGGGCATTTATTAGATGATGGGGGGCATTGGCCAGTGGATCAGAGGATGGGGGCATTGGCCAGTGGATCAGAGGATGGGGGCATTGGCCAGTGGATCAGAGGATGGGGGGCATTTATCAGAGGATGGGGGCATTGGCCAGTGGATCAGAGGATGGGGGCATTGGCCAGTGGATCAGAGGATGGGGGCATTGGCCAGTGGATCAGAGGATGGGGGCATTGGCCAGTGGATCAGAGGATGGGGGCATTGGCCAGTGGATCAGAGGATGGGGGGCCATTGGCCAGTGGATCAGAGGATGGGGCCAGTGGATCAGAGGATGGGGGGGCATTGGCCAGTGGATCAGAGGATGGGGGGGCATTGGCCAGTGGATCAGAGGATGGGGGGGCATTGGCCAGTGGATCAGAGGATGGGGCCAGTGGATCAGAGGATGGGGGGCATTGGCCAGTGGATCAGAGGATGGGGGGGCATTGGCCAGTGGATCAGAGGATGAGGGCATTGGCCAGTGGATCAGAGGATGGGGGCATTGGCCAGTGGATCAGAGGATGGGGGGCATTTATCAGAGGATGGGGGCATTGGCCAGTGGATCAGAGGATGGGGGCATTGGCCAATGGATCAGATGATGGGCCAGTGGATCAGAGGATGAGGGCATTGGCCAGTGGATCAGAGGATGGGGGCATTGGCCAGTGGATCAGAGGATGGGGGGCATTTATCAGAGGATGGGGGCATTGGCCAGTGGATCAGAGGATGGGGGCATTGGCCAATGGATCAGATGATGGGGGCATTGGCCAGTGGATCAGAGGATGGGGGCATTGGCCAATGGATCAGATGATGGGGGCATTGGCCAGTGGATCAGAGGATGGGGGCATTGGCCAGTGGATCAGAGGATGGGGCCAGTGGATCAGAGGATGAGGGCATTGGCCAGTGGATCAGAGGATGGGGGCATTGGCCAGTGGATCAGAGGATGGGGGGCATTTATCAGAGGATGGGGGCATTGGCCAGTGGATCAGAGGATGGGGGCATTGGCCAGTGGATCAGAGGATGGGGGCATTGGCCAATGGATCAGATGATGGGGGCATTGGCCAGTGGATCAGAGGATGGGGGCATTGGCCAGTGGATCAGAGGATGGGGGCATTGGCCAATGGATCAGATGATGGGGGCATTGGCCAGTGGATCAGAGGATGGGGGCATTGGTCAAGGGTCAATGGATGGGGCACTGGTCTTGGGTCAGTAGATGGGGACATTTATTAAGGATCAGTGGATGGGGGCATTTATCATCAGGGGTCAGAGGATGGGGGCATTAGAAGTCACGGTCTCTGGTGCTCACCTAACCTCTGTTCTGTGCCAGGCACTCCATGAACTGGAAGATAAGACGGAGGAGATCCCGTGTGTGGTTGGAGGAGAAGCGGTGTGGACCAAAGACATCAGATACCAGGTTTCGGTAAGATTGATTTCTTCTTGATTTTCAAAGTGTGATTCTCACGCGACTCTGCAGAGGTGGCCGAGCTCCCCGCCCGCAGAGGTGGCCGAGGTCCCCGCCCGCAGAGGTGGCCGAGGTCCCCGCCCGCAGAGGTGGCCGAGGTCCCCGCCCGCAGAGGTGGCCGAGGTCCCCGCCCGCAGAGGTGGCCGAGGTCCCCGCCCGCAGAGGTGGCCGAGCTCCCCGCCCGCAGAGGTGGCCGAGCTCCCCGCCCGCAGAAGTGGCCGAGGCTCCGCCCGCAGAGGTGCTGAGCTCCGCCCATGCATGGTATGGTGGGACACACCCCTGGGGGGAGGTCTGTGTAGTGTCAGGATTGAACAATGAGACTTTTTCGGACTCTTCTCACTGATGTTCTGTTATTTCATTTCAGCCGTTTAATCATTCTCACAAAGTGGCCAAATAGTGCTATGCCGACCAGGTAAGGACCCGACTCCCCCCTCCCCCCAAAGATTTCAAATGTTCCCTCAAAATGTTTCTTTTCAGAGATGTGTGATCACCAATCCCAACATCCGTCTCCCATCTATCCTGTCCATTGGTGGTCAGTAGGAACTATGCCTCCTTTACAATGGTGGTCAGTAGGAACTATGCCTCCTTTACAATGGTGGTCAGTAGGAACTATGCCTCCTTTACAATGGTGGTCAATAGGAACTATGCCTCCTTTACAATGGTGGTCAGTAGGAACTATGCCACCTTTACATTGGTGGTCAGGAGGACCAATGCCCCTCCCCCTTACATTGGCGGTCAGTAGGAACTATTCCCTTCTTTACATTGGTGGTCAGTAGGAACTATGCCTTCCTTACATTGATGGTCAGTAGGAACTATGCCTTCCTTACATTGATGGTCAGTAGGAACTATGCCTCCTTTACATTGGTGGTCAGTAGGAACTATGCACCCCCTTACATTGGTGATCAGTAGGAACAATGCCTCATTTACATTGGTGGTCAGTAGGAACTATGCCTCCCTTACATTGGCGGTCAGCAGGAGCAATGCCTCCTTTACAATGGTGGTCAGTAGGAACTATGCCACCTTTACATTGGTGGTCAGGAGGACCAATGCCCCTCCCCCTTACATTGGCGGTCAGTAGGAACTATTCCCTTCTTTACATTGGTGGTCAGTAGGAACTATGCCTTCCTTACATTGATGGTCAATAGGAACTATGCCTCCTTTACAATGATGGTCAGTAGGAACTATGCCTTCCTTACATTGATGGTCAGTAGGAACTATGCCTCCTTTACATTGGTGGTCAGTAGGAACTATGCACCCCCTTACATTGGTGATCAGTAGGAACAATGCCTCATTTACATTGGTGGTCAGTAGGAACTATGCCTCCCTTACATTGGCGGTCAGCAGGAGCAATGCCTCCTTTACATTGGTGGTCAGTAGCAACTATGTCCCCCTTACATTGATGGTCAATAGGAACTATGCCTCCTTTACAATGATGGTCAGTAGGAACTATGCCTCATTTACAATGGTGGTCAGTAGGAACTATGCCTCATTTACAATGGTGGTCAGTAGGAACTATGCCTCCTTTACAATGGTGGTCAGTAGGAACTATGCCTCCTTTACATTGGTGGTCAGTAGTAGCAGTGTAGCACAATGTATAGAATATCCATCTACAAATGTAACGTTCTCTTATATTCTCTGGGGTGGATGTTGGCCATCTATTAGTGGCAGAGCTGTGTAAATATCAGGTCTGGATGGACAGAACACGCACGTCTGTGGCTCCTCCCCTTATCTGCGTATTGATTGGCTTTGCCTGGAATTCAAATTCTTCTTCTCCTAAATGTACAAAATAACGAGAACCGGAACCTCCGTCCCGCAGGAACTCCTCAACAAAGCCATCAATGGCGCGCTATACGCCCGCAAGGAATGGGACCGCCGGCCGCCCGAGGACCGCGCACAGATCTTCTTCAAAGCCGCCGACCTTCTGAGTGGCCCCCGGAGAGCCGAGGTTCTGGCCAAGACCATGATTGGACAGGTAAGGGACCCCGACCATGAGTAGACTCCGCCCACTCTGCTCCCGTCCAATGGCGGGGTTCACAGCCACCGGAAATCTCTGGGTTTTATTATTTTTAATAAAATGTATTATTTTTTTATTTTATTTTTGTAGGGCAAAACCGTTATCCAGGCCGAAATCGACGCGGCCGCTGAGCTCATCGACTTTTTCCGATTCAACGCCAAGTACGCCTTGCAGCTGCAGCACGAGCAGCCAATCAGTGTGCCGATCAGTACCAACACTCTGGTGTACCGCGGCCTGGAGGTACGAGACCATGCAGAGGTCATAGGTCATGGAGGGGGGGAGGGGACTAAAGGAACGCAATCAGAGTGCAGAATAGTGAAGCGGAAGGTGTTAACGCGTTTCATTCCATCGGGGGCATTTGGGGCAGGGCCGTCTTGATAGCATTAAGGGCCCCTGGGCAAAGTAATGCTCTGGGGCCCCAATTCACACACCTACTTCCAAGAAATGAAGTATAAATAGTTGCTGGGATTAAACGTACCGTATATATTCGAGTATAAGCCGAGTTTTTCGGGGCATTTCCCGGCTTATACTCGAGTCGGCGATGTGTTAACTAGTCGGTAGCCGTTGCCGGGTGCACTGCGCATGCGCGAGCATGTCCACGAGAACGTCTTTCTTGGTGTGTGATGAGGGATTATCGCATGAACGAAGGACGTGCTCGCGCATGCGCAGTGCACCCGGCAACGCCCGCTGTCTACAGTAAACACAGCGGGAGAAGTTGGTGGAACAAGGTACATGAGGCTGCAGATTGGCGCAAATGGGCACAGTGAGGGACGCAAATGGGCACAGTGAGAGCTACAGATGGGCAACAGTGAGGGTTGCAAATGGGCACAGCGAGGGCTGCAAGTGGGGGCTGCAAATGGGCACAGTGGGGGCTTCAAATGGGCACAGTGAGGGCTGCAAATGGGCACAGCGAAAGCTCCAAAAGGGCATAAACGGGCACAGTAAGGGCTGCAAATGGGCACAGTGAGGGCTGCAAATGGGCACAGTGAGGGCTGCAAATGGGCACAGTGAGGGCTGCAAATGGGCACAGTAAGGGCTGCAAATGGGCACAGCGAGGGCTGCAAAAGGGCATAAATAGACACAGTGAGGGCTGCAAATGGGCACAGTGAGGGCTGCAAATGGGCACAGTGAGGGCTGCAAATGGGCACAGTAAAAGCATAAATGGGCACAGTGAGGGCTGCAAATAGGCACAGCAAGGGCTGCAAGGGGGGGCTGCAAATGGGTACAGTGGGGGCTGCAAATGGGCACAGTGAGGGCTGCAAATGGGCACAGTGAGGGCTGCAAATGGGCACAGTAAATGCATAAATGGGCACAGTGGGGGCTGCAAATGGGCACAGTGGGGGCAGCAAGTAAGGGCTGCAAGTGGGGGCTGCAAATGAGCACAGCGAGGGCTGCAAAAGGGTAGAAATGGGCACAGTGAGGGCTGCAAATGGGCACAGTAAAAGCATAAATGGGCACAGTGAGGGCTGCAAATAGGCACAGCAAGGGCTGCAAGTGGGGGCTGCAAATGGGCACAGTCACAGTGGGGGCTGCAAATGGGCATAAATGGGCACAGTGAGGGCTGCAAATGGGCATAAATGGGCACAGTTGCGGCTGCAAATGGGCACAGTGGGGGCTGCAAGTAAGGGCTGCAAGTGGGGGCTGCAAATGGGCACAGCGAGGGCTGCAAAAGGGTATAAATGGGCACAGTGGGGGCTGCAAATGGGCACAGTGGGGGCTGCAAAGGGGCACAGTGAGGGCTGCAAATGGGCACAGTGAGGGCTGCAAATGGGCACAGTGAGGGCTGTAAATGGGCACAGTGAGGGCTGTAAATGGGCACAGTGAGGGCTGTAAATGGGCACAGCGAGGGCTGCAAATGGGCACAGTAAAAGCATAAATGGGCACAGTGAGGGCTGTAAATGGGCATTGTTCCACTTAAAGTAGCTGATGCATTTCCCACCCTCGGCTTATACTCGAGTCAACCTTTCCCAGTTTTTTGTGGTAAAATTTAGGTGCCTCGGCTTATATTCGAGTATATACGGTATATTAATTAGTACTTTCAATAAAATCGATTTTACAAAAGGAAAACATTCCGTAAATCAAAGACTAGTCGACACAAAGGGCACAGTCTGGGGGGGGAGGGGGTCAGGAGGGCACAACACTGGGATCTGGGGGGCACAGTAAAGGTTCTGGGACGCTTCCCGGGACACAACCGTATCGGGACAGTAGTAAAAAACGTGACTGTCCCAGCAAATCCGGGACAGTTGGCAAGTATCATGTAATGCAAGATTATTGTGGGGGGCCCCCCCATGTACCTGGGGCCACTGGGCAGTGCCCAGGAGTGCCCTTGCATTAAGATGGCCCTGATTTTGGGGGATTTGTACTAGGTGGGATTTTTTTTCTTGGGGGGGGGGGGGGGGGGTTGTGCTAGTAGGGATGACTGGGGGGGGGGGGTTATTTGTATTGGGAGTGAACATTTTGGGGAGGGGATATCTGAGGGGGTGGTTAGGGGGCAGTACTTGTTTTTTTTTGGGGGGGTTATTTGTGGTGGGAGTGACATTTTGGGGAGGGGATATCTGAGGGGGTGGTTAGGGGGCAGTACTTGTTTTGGGGGGGGGGGATGGGACGTTCTGTGTACTCATCTCATTGACTTCTGCTTTTCCCCCTGCCAGGGATTTATTGCCGCCGTCTCTCCGTTCAACTTCACCGCCATTGGAGGAAACCTGGCCGGGGCTCCGGCGTTGATGGTGAGTGCGCATCTCCCGTACTTTCCTCGTTACCACCAGATCCTACTTAAAGCAAAACTCCAGCAAATGGGGGGAAACTAAACTTTGAAATGTAGCACAAGTCCAGAATTTATAAAGCTGGTCTGAGAATTCAGAAAAAAAAATGGGGCCTGGGAGCTAAAGTCACAATCTGCAGAGCTCAGCGAAAAGAGTTCTGAGAGCTGATTGGAGGGAAGGGACACGCCCCCCTCCTTCCATATATAGCACACAGAAACAAAGCTGAGGCTGTCAATCACAGGCTGTGTGCTGGAGCTCCCTCCCCCTGCCACCTTCCATCTTTTGGAGCAGATGCGCGTCGTTGCCATTCTTTTGTTAATTGCGTTTTTGGAAAAGAGGCGGGACTTCTTGCGGGTAGCTCCACCCACTGAAAGGAATGGGCTGTCCTACATGCAAGGCGTATAGACGACCCCGCGCTCGGTTGCACCCGTAGACCTAAAACCTGGAGATCTCCATTTTGGGTACGTCCCGTGTGAACGCGGAGTCAGCCCCCCCCTCCCCCCGGCACGGCATGTATTCCAGTTTAAAGAAAGGCGCGGTTTTGGCGAATTCCTCCACCTTCGCAAAGTCGAATTATGTCAGAAGATATAAAAAAAAAATCCACGGCCCCTCCCCCCCCTCAGATGTGAGGAGTAATTAGAGGACGTTGCGTTCTGTTGTAAAACACGCGGCCGCTAATCCCGGCGCATCAGATCAAATGTCACCGCGTTCAGACGTAATCCTCGCCGGCCGGATAATCCCGACACCGGCGGCCATTCTTCTCACATATTTGATCCCAGGAGAGAGAAATGGAATCTAGAACTTTTCTTCCGACGGGGAAGGATGGCCCCGCCCAGATAAGTAGGGGTTAGGAAGGCAGCGGACTTTGTGTGGGGGAGGGGAGGGTGATAATCGGGTTCAGGTGTTGTCTTTGAAGTCTCACGTCAGACACACAATGGGAGTTATTAAAGAGTTCTTCGCAGGTGCGGAATTCTGCCGCAATATAATGATCCTGTGGAAGTCAGAATGCAGCGAGATCATGGAGGAGCGGCCATTACCTGCCTGTCAGGCGTCCTCTAATTACCGTCCTCGGTGTGTCGGTGTGATCGACGCGTTTCATGTCATTGTAGAGCATGACAGTGAGAGGAAAACTTCAATAAGAAGAGAAAATTTACTTTACAGGAACTCATCTGGTCTAAACCGCGGCTTCTCAATTTCAGTCAGCTGCATACCACCGCATACGTCCCAACCGCCATCACTGCATACGTCCCAACCGCCATCACTGCATACGTCCTACCCAATACCACCGCATGACTCCCAACCGCCACCATCGCATACGTCCTACCCAATATCACCGTATGACTCCCAACCTCCATCACCGTATGACTCCCAACCGCCATCACCGCATACGTCCTACCCAATACCGCCGTATGACTCCCAACCTCCATCACCGTATGACTCCCAACCGCCATCACCGTATGACTCCCAACCGCCATCACCGCATACGTCCTACCCAATACCACCATATAATTCCCAACCGCCATCACCGTATGACTCCCAACCGCCATCACCGCATACGTCCTACCCAATACCGCCGTATGACTCCCAAACGCCATCACCGTATGACTCCAAATCGCCATCACCGCATACGTCCTACCCAATACCACCGTATGACTCCCAAACGCCATCACCGTAAAATTCCCAACCGCCATCACCGTATGACTCCCAACCGCCATCACCGCATACGTCCTACCCAATACCATATAATTCCCAACCGCCATCACCGTATGACTCCCAACCGCCATCACCGCATACGTCCTACCCAATACCACCATATAATTCCCAACCGCCATCACCGTATGACTCCCAACCGCCATCACCGCATACGTCCTACCCAATACCACCATATAATTCCCAACCGCCATCACCGTATGACTCCCAACCGCCATCACCGCATACATCCTACCCAATACCACCATATAATTTCCAACCGCCATCACCGTATGACTCCCAACCGCCATCACCGCATACGTCCTACCCAATACCACCATATAATTCCCAACCGCCATCACCGTATGACTCCCAACCGCCATCACCGCATACGTCCTACCCAATATCACCGTATAATTCCCAACCGCCATCACCGCATACGTCCTACCCAATACTACCGTATGACTCCCAACCGCCATCACCGCATACGTCCTACCCAATACCACCGTATAACTCCCAACCTCCATCACCGCATACGTCCTACCCAATACTACCGTATGACTCCCAACCGCCATCACCGCATACGTCCTACCCAATACCACCGTATGACTCCCAACCTCCATCACCGCATACGTCCTACCCAATACCGCCATATGACTCCCAACCTCCATCACCGCATACGTCCTACTCAATACCGCCGTATGACTCCCAACCTCCATCACCGCATACGCCCTACCCAATACCACCGTATGACTCCCAACCGCCATCACCGCATACGTCCTACCCAATACCGCCGTATGACTCCCAACCGCTGTCACCGCATACGTCCTACCCAATACTACCGTATGACTCCCAACCGCCATCACTGCATACGTCCTACCCAATACCACCGTATAACTCCCAACCGCCATCACCGCATACGTCCTACCCAATATCGCCGTATAATTCCCAACCTCCATCACCGCATACGTCCTACCCAATACCGCCGTATGACTCCCAACCGCCATCACCGCATACATCCTACCCAATACCACCGTATAATTCCCAACCGCCATCACCACATACGTCCTACCCAATACCACCGTATGACTCCCAACCGCCATCACCACATACGTCCTACCCAATACTACCGTATGACTCCCAAACCGCCATCACGGCATACGTCCTACTCAATACTACCATATGACTCCCAACCGCATACGTCCTACCAAACACCACCGTATGACTCCCAACCGCCATTACCGTATAACTCCCATCCGCCATCACCGCATACGTCCTACCCAATACCACGTATGACTCCCAACCACCATCATGGCATATGTTCTACCCAATACCACCGTATGACTCCCAACTGCCGCCACCGCATACGTGCTACCCAATACTACCATATAATTCCCAACCGCCATCACTGTATAATTCCCAACCGCCATCACTGTATAATTCCCAACCGCCAGCACCATATGATTCCCATCGGCCATCACCGTATGACTCCCAACCGCCATCACCGCATACGTCCTACCCATTACTACCGTATGATTCCCAACCGCCATTACCGCATATGTCCTACCCAATACTACCGTATGACTCCCAAACCGCCATCACCGTATGACTCGATCACCGTATAACTCCTACCTGCCCGTTGCCGTATAAGTTCTACCCCCTCTTCGTCACCGTATAAGTCCTACCTCCATCACCGTATAAGTCCTACCTCCATCACCGTATAAGTCATACCCCCCGTCACCATACAAGTCCCCCTAATAGCACACACTTGCCTAAATTTGCAGTTTAATTAACCCGGTTGTGTTTGGTCACTTGGCAGGGAAATGTCGTCCTGTGGAAGCCCAGCGATACGGCCATACTGGCCAGTTATGCGGTATACAACGTCCTCCGTGAAGCCGGCCTTCCCCCCAACATTATACAGTTTGTCCCGGCAGATGGCCCGGTCTTCGGAGATACCATCACCGGCTCCGAACACCTCAGCGGAATCAATTTCACAGGAAGCTTTCCGTAAGTTCCAGAGAAGATTTCCTTATGGGAGGTGGTGGGGGCGGGGCGCTACGGTGGTGAAGTCATCTACACTTTATTGTTTTGTGTTCTTATATTTCATAGGACCATCATCTGAATATAAACCAAAGTATATCTAAAGCCAAAACTTTTTCTTTTTTTTGTAGGGAATGGTTAAAGCTGATGTCTAATATGCTTATTATTTGCCCTCCTGGGTTGGTGGGTGTCTGGAGGGGTGGGCAATCCTAGAAAAACCGTATACCGACCACCCTGGGTAATGCCCACCTGTCACCCTGAGCCTCCATGATGGACAAAACTGAAATCCAACAAATGAAAGGGATGGGCCCAGAGGATGGACCACTCCCTCGTCCCATAGGGTAGACCACTCCCTCGTCCCATAGGGTAGACCACTCCCTCGTCCCATAGGGTAGACCACTCCCTCGTCCCATAGGGTAGACCACTCCCTCGTCCCATAGGGTAGACCACTCCCTCGTCCCATAGGGTAGACCACTCCCTCGTCCCATAGGGTAGACCACTCCCTCGTCCCATAGGGTGGACCACGTCCACGTCCCATAGGGTGGACCACTCCCTCGTCCCATAGGGTGGACCACGTCCACGTCCCATAGGGTGGACCACTCCCTCGTCCCATAAGGTGGTCCACGTCCAATAGGGTGGTTCACGTCCAATAGGGTGGACCACGTCCTATAGGATGGACCACTCCCATGCCCCAAAGGATGGACCACTCCCACGCCCCAAAGGATGGACCACTCCCACGCCCCAAAGGATGGACCACTCCCACGCCCCATAGGATGGACCACTCCCACGCCCCATAGGATGGACCACTCCCACGCCCCAAAGGATGGACCACTCCCACGTCCCATAGGATGGACCACTCCCACGCCCCAAAGGATGGACCACTCCCACGTCCCATAGGATGGACCACCTCCCATAGAAGGGACCACGCCCACCTCCCATAGAAGGGACCACGCCCACCTCCCATAGAAGGGACCACGCCCACCTCCCATAGAAGGGACCACGCCCACCTCCCATAGAAGGGACCACGCCCACCTCCCATAGAAGGGACCACGCCCATGTCGTCCCGTAGAATGGATCACTCCCACATCCCATAGAATGGATCACTCCCACATCCCATAGAATGGATCACTCCCACATCCCATAGAATGGATCACTCCCACATCCCATAGAATGGATCACTCCCACATCCCATAGAATGGATCACTCCCACATCCCATAGAATGGATCACTCCCACATCCCATAGAATGGATCACTCCCACATCCCATAGGATGGACCACACCCACATCCCATAGAATGGATCACTACCATATCCCAGTGGAGATCTGGGGCACTCAATAGAATACCCGGGCCAAGTAGCCATAGTCATCTCATTGGGGAAATGAATCCTTCTATTTCCATGCTGGAAACAGGAAGTCAGAAGCAAATTTCTCCAATTCCCACTTGGTTGTCACCAGAACCAGTGTCCCCCATTGGAAGATTCCCCCTCTGTTCCTGTTCTGGGAGATTTGGATTTTCCCCCCTCACTTCCAGTCCCAGTGACACGGGACATATAGAGAGGGGAATCTCCCCAGCGGGGACACAGAAAGCAACAAAAACCTGACAGGAGTTCCAACCCTTTCATACTTTACTCAAAATAAAATCTGCTTTGGATTCACCAACATTGACCTGCGAAGTTCTCTCTTCTGTCTCTGTATAATATTATCATTATTATTTCTGTTCCTTTGTATTCCGCAATAATTTTATTTTATTTTATTTAGAACCTTTAAGCGGCTTTGGAAACAAACTGCAGAGAATCTGGACCGGTACCGGACCTTTCCCCGCCTGGCTGGAGGTGAGCGGGTTTCAGTTCCGAGCGCCCCCTCCTTCCTCAACCATACCAGGCCACATACCCTCAGCATGAGAGGGAGGTGCTTTGGGGCAGGGGGGCCCCCCAAAGCACCTCGTCCCCCAAGGACCTTGTATTGAACGAGGAGGGGGACCTTGTTGATTTTGTTAATGCCAGCAATTTTCTTTACATTACATGACTCATTGGTTGTTAAGGGCTCGGCAGCCGCCTGCTCCTTAGCAACCATGTTATTTTGCTTTAAAAAATTTTTTTTTTTTTGGGGGGGGGGGGGGGGGTGCGGTGCAAGTAGCTGGTCTTGCCTAGGGCACAGAATAGTCTAGCACTGGCCCCGCACAGATGTCATTTTTGGCTCCGCCCATACGATCAGTTGAACCCTTGCAGTTAAAGAAACGTCCGTTCTTCCTCCACAGAATGCGGTGGGAAAAACTTCCACTTCGTGCACAAGTCAGCCGACGCCGAGAGCGTGGTGTACGGCGCCATCCGATCGGCCTTCGAGTACAGCGGTCAGAAATGCTCGGCCTGCTCGCGGCTCTACGTTCCCGACTCTCTGTGGCCCCGGATCAAAGCCAGGCTGCTGGAGGAACACGCCAAGATCAAAGTGGGAAATGTGAGTGGAGATTTCCCCTCTCGGAAGGGGTCTCTTTATTTCGGGGGCTCAGCGGGAGTCTGATGGGATTAGAAGACACGTTAGGCCTCCACTAATACCTGCTCAACCGTCCGACTTCACTGATCCTGTCAGGGACTAGAAGATTGGAGAATCTCGGGAATTTATTGTAAGTAGCCCATAACCCGACACGCTAATTGAAAAGAGGTGTCCTTGTCCCTGTCAGGTGGGAAGTAATTTTAGAAGCTGAAGGTTGTGCGAGGATTTAGCGGAGGCTTCTGATCCACGACACGCACTTAGGAGATTTGGGGGACATATTAATGAGCTGCACAGTGCTGATATCCTCTGATCTGCCTTCTTCTGCGCTCTAATTCCAGCCCGCCGATGACTTCAGCACCTTCACCTCCGCCGTTATTGATGAAAAGGCAAGTCGTGGGATTTTCTGTATTAATCTGGATTACATGTGTCAGGGGGGGAAAGTGACCGGCCACCCTTCCCCCGCTCTGCTTGCTATACCCATTACCTTCCTAGAAGGTCCGCCAAGAGAATGACGGTTATAATTGTTACCAATCAACTGTCTGCTTCCTCCATGTGCTGAGATATCAGTCGTGTCCCAATGAGAATATTCTACTGATAGAAGCCGCCCTCCGATCACTTCTAGAAGAGAGAACCCCGCCATGTAATGAGGACGCCATTACTGGAGGTCGCCTATAATAGAGGCCAACAACGCCTGCGACACCCAAAACGAGACAACGCCACGAGTGTCTCCTTCACCCTTCTCTCTCTCTTTTCCCCATTCATGTTTTCCCTTCACTTCCCCCTTCTTGCTCTCTCTTTCTCTCACCCCTCTCATTCTTTTTTCCTTCTTTCCCTCCTTTTCTCTCTACCATTCCTTCCCTCACCCCTCTGTCTCACTTTCCTCATTCCCACCTTCTATTTCTATGTCCTTCTTTCCCTTTTTGCGCTCTCTCTCTTCTCTCACTCTCTTTTCTCCCTTTCCCTCCTCGCTCTCTCTATCCTTCTCTCACCCCTTTCTCTCTCTCTCTCTCTCTCTCTCTCTCTTTTCTTCTCCGTTCCCTCCTCCTCTCTCTCTCTCTCTCTCTCTCTTTCCCTCCTCTCTCTCTCTCTCTCTTTCCCTCCTCTCTCTCTCTCTCTCTCTCTTTCCCTCCTCTCTCTCTCTCTCTCTCTCTCTCTCTCTTTCCCTCCTCTCTCTCTCTTTCCCTCCTCTCTCTCTCTTTCCCTCCTCTCTCTCTCTTTCCCTCCTCTCTCTCTCTCTCTCTCTCTTTCCCTCCTCTCTCTCTCTTTCCCTCCTCTCTCTCTCTTTCCCTCCTCTCTCTCTCTCTTTCCCTCCTCTCTCTCTCCTCTCTCCCCCCTCTTTTTCTCTCTCTCTCATATTTTTCTTTCTCTCCCGCGCTCGCTCTTTCTTTCTCTCGCTCTTTCCCTCCTCTCTCTTCTCTCTCTCTCGCTCCTCTCTTTCCCTCCTCTCTCTCTCTCTCTCATATTTCTCTCTCTCTCTTTCTTTCTCTCGCTCTTTCCCTCCTCTCTCCCCTCTCTCTCTCATATTTCTTTCTCTCCCGCGCTCGCTCTTTCTTTCCCTCCTCTCTCTCGCTCTTTCCTTTCTCTCGCTCTTTCCCTCCTCTCTCCCCTTTCTCTCTCTCTCTCTCTCCCCCCTCTTTCTCTCTCTCATATTTCTCTCTCTCCCGCGCTTGCTCTTTCTTTCTCTCTCCCCTCTCTCTATTTATCTTTCTCTCTCGCTCTCTTTCTCTCACTCGTTCCCTCCTCTCTTTCTCCCCCACCTCTCTCTCTCCCCCCCTCTCTCTCTCTCTCTCATATTTCTCTCGCTCTCTCTTTCTTTCTCTCGCTCTTTCCCTCCTCTCCCCTCTCTCTCTCTATTTATCTTTCTCTCTCGCTCTCTTTCTCTCACTCTTTCCCTCCTCTCTTTCTCCCCCACCTCTCTCTCTCCCCCCTCTCTCTCTCTCTCATATTTCTCTCGCTCTCTCTTTCTTTCTCTCGCTCTTTCCCTCCTCTCCCCTCTCTCTCTCTATTTATCTTTCTCTCTCTCTCTCTCTCTCTCTCTCTTTTCTTCTCCGTTCCCTCCTCCTCTCTCTCTCTCTCTCTCTCTCTCTCTCTCTCTTTCCCTCCTCTCTCTCTCTCTCTCTTTCCCTCCTCTCTCTCTCTCTCTCTCTCTTTCCCTCCTCTCTCTCTCTCTCTCTCTCTCTCTCTCTCTCTCTTTCCCTCCTCTCTCTCTCTTTCCCTCCTCTCTCTCTCTTTCCCTCCTCTCTCTCTCTCTTTCCCTCCTCTCTCTCTCCTCTCTCCCCCCTCTTTTTCTCTCTCTCTCATATTTTTCTTTCTCTCCCGCGCTCGCTCTTTCTTTCTCTCGCTCTTTCCCTCCTCTCTCTTCTCTCTCTCTCGCTCCTCTCTTTCCCTCCTCTCTCTCTCTCTCTCATATTTCTCTCTCTCTCTTTCTTTCTCTCGCTCTTTCCCTCCTCTCTCCCCTCTCTCTCTCATATTTCTTTCTCTCCCGCGCTCGCTCTTTCTTTCCCTCCTCTCTCTCGCTCTTTCCTTTCTCTCGCTCTTTCCCTCCTCTCTCCCCTTTCTCTCTCTCTCTCCCCCCTCTTTCTCTCTCTCATATTTCTCTCTCTCCCGCGCTTGCTCTTTCTTTCTCTCTCCCCTCTCTCTATTTATCTTTCTCTCTCGCTCTCTTTCTCTCACTCGTTCCCTCCTCTCTTTCTCCCCCACCTCTCTCTCTCCCCCCTCTCTCTCTCTCTCTCATATTTCTCTCGCTCTCTCTTTCTTTCTCTCGCTCTTTCCCTCCTCTCCCCTCTCTCTCTCTATTTATCTTTCTCTCTCGCTCTCTTTCTCTCACTCTTTCCCTCCTCTCTTTCTCCCCCACCTCTCTCTCTCCCCCCTCTCTCTCTCTCTCATATTTCTCTCGCTCTCTCTTTCTTTCTCTCGCTCTTTCCCTCCTCTCCCCTCTCTCTCTCTATTTATCTTTCTCTCTCGCTCTCTTTCTCTCACTCTTTCCCCCCTCTCTTTCTCCCCCCTCTCTTTCTCCCCCTCTCTCTCTCTCTCTCTCTCTCATATTTCTCTTTCTTTCTCTCGCTCTTTCTTTCTCTCTCTCTCCCTCTCCTTTTTCCCCTCTCTCTCTCTCTCTCTCTCTCTCATATTTCTCTTTCTTTCTCTCGCTCTTTCTCTCGCTCTTTCCCTCCTCTCTCCCCTCTTTCTCTCTCTCTCTCTGCTTTTTCCCCTTTCTCTCTCTCTCTCTTTTTTCCACCCATCTCACTCTTTCCTTCGGTCTCTCCCACTTTCTCTCTTTTCCTTTTTCTCTTTTCCTTCTTTTTCTCTTGTTCTCTTCTCCCTTATCTCTCTCCTTCTCTCCATCTCAAAAGCTGCTTTCTGACTGTCCTCCCCCTCCCCCAATTATAAAAACTAGAAAACCACAGACGGGTGTAAAGTGTTCTCCCAGCTCCCCCCTCCATAGAATGACTGACGTTCTTTTTATTAAATATATAACATTTCTCGCTCTGATTCTGTTCATTTCTCATTAGTCCTTCAGGCGGATACAAGGCTGGATCAAACACGCCAAAGAGTCGCCCAACCTCGCCGTCCTGGCCGGAGGGAAGTGCGATGACCGAGTTGGATACTTTGTAGAACCCACAATCATCGAGACCAAAGATCCCAGAGAGAAGATCATGGCGGAGGTAACGGGACGCACGGCGGAGTTGCGCATACATTGATAAATCTTATGACGCAGTAAACTTTATTGATTGCACCGATGTGACACGTACGTTTTGGCCTTGTGATACAGGAAATCTTCGGACCGGTGTTGGCGGTTTACGTGTATCCAGAAAACGAGTATAAGGACGTCCTGAAACTGATAGATTCCACTTCCCCGTACGGCCTCACGGGGGCAGTGTTTGCCCAGGATAAGTAAGTACCTCTCTCTATGTGACATTCCAGACCCCTCCTGCCCCTCTACAATCACCGTCAGTAAATATTAAATTCTACCGATTAAAAGGCAACGTTCAGCAAAATACGCGAATGAAGACGGTGTACAGAAACCGTTCACCTGCCGGAATATAGAGGAATGGAAATATTTTCGTGGTTTCCTCACCTACACCGTACTATACACTTGTATGCAGTGGCAGCTGGTCCCCTCAATATTTGGGGGGGGGGCACAAACACATTTTTTTGAAAAAAAAAAACATCAAACGCAGCCACGTTGCCCATCAAATGGTGCCCATTAAACATAGCCAGGGTGCCCAAATGCAGCCACGGTGCTCATTAAATAGTGCCCATCAGACACAGCCAGGGTGCCCATCAAACGCAGCCAGGGTGCCCATCAAGCGGTGCCCATTAAATGTAGCCAGGGTGCCCATTAAACATAGACAGGGTGCCCAAATGCAGCCACGGTGCTCATCAAATAGTGCCCATCAGACGCAGCCAGGGTGCTCATCAGACGCAGCCAGGGTGCCCATCAGACGCAGCCAGGGTGCCCATCAGACGCAGCCAGGGTGCCCATCAGACGCAGCCAGTGTGACCCCCCCCCCCCCCCACTCACCATCTGCCCGGCACTTACCCTGTCTTGGTGCCCATTAAATGTAGCCAGGGTGCCCATTAATCATAGCCAGGGTGCCCAAATGCAGCCACAGTGCTCATCAAATAGTGCCCATCAGACGCAGCCAGGGTGCCCATCAAACGCAGCCACGTTGCCCATCAAATGGTGCCCATTAAACATAGCCAGGGTGCCCAAATGCAGCCACGGTGCTCATTAAATAGTGCCCATCAGACACGGTCAGGGTGCCCATCAAACGCAGCCAGGGTGCCCATCAAGCGGTGCCCATTAAATGTAGCCAGGGTGCCCATTAAACATAGCCAGGGTGCCCAAATGCAGCCACGGTGCTCATCAAATGGTGCCCATCAGACGCAGCCAGGGTGCCCATCAGACGCAGCCAGGGTGCCCATCAGACGCAGCCAGGGTGCCCATTAAATGTAGCCACGGTGCCCATCAGACCCAGCCACGGTGCCCATTAAATGTAGCCTCGGTGCCCATCAGACACAGCCACGGTGCCCATCATATGCTGCCAGTGTGACCCTCCCTGCCCGCTCACCATCTGCCCTGCACTTACCCTGTCTTTGTGGGGCAGCGGGTGACAGCGACGAGCAGGGGGGGGTCCTTCATGTCTCTTGCGGGCACTTCTTGACACCGTCCTTTCGTCCCGTCAGGCGTCCAATAGCGGCGCCTGTTCAGGTGACAGGTAACCATACCCTGATTGGCTGAGAGGCGGGTCAGTTTTAGGGAAGCGATTTATCCGCTTCCCTAACGCAACACTGAGTAATCGGCAAACGCAGAGCGTTGCGCCCGCAGTTTACCCTTTTGGAAAGCTTTTAGAGCTTATGGCTCTAAACAGGCGCTTAAAAAAAAAAAAGAACGCAGCTGTAATTCAGATGCCCCTGGCAGACGTCAAGGGGTTGGGCACATGAATAGGGGGTGACCATAGACAGATTCATGCATTGTACGAATCTATCTATGTGAGAGAGCAGGAGGGGGGGGGGGGGCGAGAAGGAGAGGGGGGGGCGGCGCTCCTGCGCCCTTTATGGACGCACCGCCACTGCTTGAATGATGCACGTCGGCTCCTGCAGACATTGCTCCTCGGTCCTGCCTTTGATCTGAATGGCGTAGATTTATTTATTTTATTTATATGAAGTGCGGCACTAATACAGAGCTATACATGAATCCCGGACCGTATTCATCACGGGAATGCTTCACCACTTTCATAGCGGTTCCCTCTCTATCGCACCTTCCGGAGGATTCCTCTATAAATATACAGAGGGCCTTATCATCCGCCTCCCTGGTGATAAATGAGAAACTGATGAATATACAACCTGATTACAGTCATAAAGGCCGATAAGAGGGCAGGAAAGATAAAGCTGTCTGTGAATACTTCTCACCTCGCCGCCCATACCACGGGGTGTCATACCATCCACCTGACCTGTAAAAACCACCAGAGCCGGGTGTGGAGAAGTTTAGTGTAGAATGACGGATCTCCTCATTTTTCAAAGTTGCAGCAAATGAGTGGATTTGATAATTATAAGAAATCGAAGGGCTCATTTCAGACAAGTGCCGAGACCTGTCCTTGCTGAGCGTGTTCATCCACCTCGCCAGTGGCGGCTGGTGCTCAACATTTTTGGGGGGGACGCAAACAAACCAAAAAAAAAAAAAATCAATTGCAGCCTCACTGTGCCCATCAATTGCAGCCCCACTATGCCATGCCATCAAACCCAGCCACTGTGCCCATCAATTGTCGCCACTGTGCCATGCCATCAAACCCAACCACTGTGCCCATCAATTGTCGCCACTGTGCCATGCCATCAAACCCAACCACTGTGCCCATCAATTGTCGCCACTGTGCCATGCCATTGTCGCCACTGTGCCATGCCATTGTCGCCACTGTGACCAGCCATTGTCGCCACTGTGACCAGCCATTGTCGCCACTGTGACCAGCCATTGTCGCCACTGTGACCAGCCATTGTCGCCACTGTGACCAGCCATTGTCGCCACTGTGACCAGCCATTGTCGCCACTGTGACCAGCCATTGTCGCCACTGTGACCAGCCATTGTCGCCACTGTGACATGCCATTGTCGCCACTGTGCCCATCAATTGTCGCCACTGTGCCATGCCAAACGCAGCCTCACTGTGCCCATCAATTGCAGCCTCAGCCACTGTGCCATGCCATCAAACCCAGCCACTGTGCCATGCCATCAAACCCAGCCACTGTGCATATCAATTGTCACCACTGTGCCCATCAATTGTCGCCAATGTGCCATGCCAAACGCAGCCACTGTGCCATCAATTGTCGTCCACTGTGCCCATCAATTGCCGCCAGTTTGACCCTAAAATGCTGCCAGATTGACCCCCCCGCCTGGCACTTACCTTTCTCAGCCAGCCATCCCCAGATCCTCCTCCACGATCCCTCGATGTAGTCCCGCCCTCGATGTCGCTTCAGCCAATCAGGTTACCGGTAACCAGATCCGGTGAACCTGATTGGCTGAGACGAGTGTCAGTGTTAACCAAGGAATGCATCCCCCCCCCCCCGTGCGTCCCGTGGTTAACTATTTGGAAGCCGATTACAGCCCTCAGGGACTGGCTCCGATAGGCACTTCCACAGCCAACCAGCTGCCGTAATTCAGGGGGCCGGCGCTCGCCAGGGGGCCTGCCATGTGAATAGTGGGCAGCAGAGGCGACAATACATAGATTCATGCAATACATGAATCTATGTATTGTTTTCAGTGGCGGTGCACGAGCGAGAGGGGGCGGCGCTCCTGCGCCCTCTATGGACGCCCCGCCACTGCACCTCGGAGCTGTGTGCAGTCACTCCATAGAAGTGGATGCAGCAGCTGCACGGACACAATCCCATAGAGGTGCAAATTTGAAAGGGAAAACACAATTCTACCATATTCTGTTATAATGTTTTGTTTTGTGTTATGTTTCGTGTTATGTTATGTTTTTCTATTATGTTACGTTTTGTATTATGTTATGTTATGTTTTTCTATTGTTACGTTTCGTTTTGTTTCGTATTGTTAGGCTGCTTTCACACTGAGGCGATTTGCAGGCGATTTGCAGGCACTATTGCGCTAAAAACACTGGAGCGTTGCGCTGGCAGGACGGTAAAAAAAAGTCCTGCCGGCCACATCTTTGAGGCGCTGTAGGAGCAGTGAATATACCGCTCATACAGCGCCCCTGCCCATTGAAATCAATGGGGCAGCGCCTCCAAACCGCCCGCAAAGCGGCGTTTTTGCGGGTGGGTTTAACCCTTTTTCAGAAGCTAGTAGGGGTTAAAACCGCCCCGCTACTGGCCGAAAATTGTGGCAAAAATAGCGGCACTTTACCACGACGCCTCAGTGTGAAAGTACCCTAATGTTTTGTTTTGTTATAATGTTCGTGTTATGTTTCGCATTGTTATGTTTTGTATTGTTATGTTTTGTATTGTTATGTTTTGTATTGTTATGTTCTAATGTTTTATATTGCTATGTTTCTCATCATTTTGCTTATGTTCATCTTTCTTCTACACGTCAATAGGAATGTTCTACAAGAAGCTACAGAGGTTCTGAGGAACGCCGCAGGGAACTTCTACATCAATGATAAATCCACGGGGGCCGTTGTGGCCCAGCAGCCCTTCGGAGGGTCCCGAGCATCAGGTGAGCCAACTAACTGGAAAATACCGCTGTATATTAAAGGGCAACACCAATGAAATGCAGTGGAACCTCCGATTACGAGGATAATCCGTTCCAGGAGAATGCTTGTAATCCAAAGCACTCGCATATCAAAGCGAGTTTCCCCATTGAAGTCAATGGATACTAAGATAATTTGTTCTGCATTGACATCTATGGCATGCAATACCACATGTGGCCAGAGGTGGGGGGACGCCAGAGTTAGATGAAGCCTGGCTTCATGTAGGTGGGGCTGTATCTTCCTGTCACATGATTCTGAGGACTCTAACCTACATCATGATAGACAAGGGGTTAAATCAAGCTCACGGCTGCGCCTGCAACTGTGGGTTTTTGAACCACCTTTAAAGTGACGGGCTTTCTGAAAAAAAAAGTGATCCAGGCAACTCTAAAACCACCCAATCCCTTTAAATGTGGTCTTGCCCCACAGGCAGCACCAGAGGTGGTCCCTCAGGTTCCTTTGTTCCTCCAGGGGAGCCCGGGAAACGGCTTCCACAGAGAAAGCAGAACTTGTGGAACGTTGTCCCCCCCCCCCCCCCGGGACACGTATTATATCACTTCCGGGGTCACAGGTGTCATTCTTCCGCTAGTATATCCAAGGATATAACTATCCCACCCCGCACAATCTGCGCCAATCGTTGCCGAGGACCGGTCATCCGTCCATACTGTCACACAGGGGGCTTGTTATCCTCCCCTGTGATATCAATAAAATAGCAAATAAATACATACAAAAGAAAAATAACTAATTTAAAATAAATAAAAATATATATATTTTTTAGCCTCCCTGTGATATCAATAAAATAGCAAATGAATAAATAAAAAAATAAAAATAACTAATTTAAAATAAATATATATTTTTTTTAGCCTCCATGTGAATTCAATAAAATAGCAAATAAATACAAGAAAAAGAAAGATAACCAATTTAAAATAAATAAAAATATATATATATTTTTTAGCCTCCCTATGATATCAATAAAATAGCAAATAAATACAATAAAAATAAAAATAACCAATTTAAAATAAATAAAAATAATATATATTTTTTTAGCCTCCCTGTGATATCAATAAAATGGCAAATTTTACAAGAAAAAGAAAGATAATCCATTTCAAATAAATAAAACTCGTATATATTTTGTGAACCTCCCTGTGATATCAATAAAATAGCAAATAAACACAAGAAAAAGAAAGATAATCCATTTCAAATAAATAAAACTCATATATATTTTGTGAACCTCCCTGTGATATCAATAAAATAGCAAATAAATACAAGAACAAGAAAGATAATCCATTTCAAATAAATAACAGTTATATATATATTATTGGCCTCCCTGTGATATCAATAAAATGGCAAATAAATACATAAGAAAGAAAAATAAGCAATTTCAAATAAATAAAAATAATATATATTTTTTTCAGCCTCCCTGTGAATTCAATAAAATAGCAAATAAATACAAGAAAAAGAAGATAATTACTTTAAAATAAATAAAAGTAATACATATTTTGTTAGCCTCCCTGTGATATCAATAAAATTGTTATTTTTATTTTTTATGTTTTTTTTTGCTATTTTATCGAGATCACAGGAAGGCTAAAAAAATATATATTTTTATTTATTTTAAATTAGTTATTTTTTTATTTTTTATGTATTTATTTGCCAATTTAAAATACATAAAAATAATATATATTTTTTAGCCTCCCTGTGAAATCAATAAAATAGCAAATTAATACATAAAAAAAAAAGAAAAATAACCAATTTAAAAATATATATTTTTTTTAGCCTCCCTGTGAATTCAATAAAATAGCAAATAAATACAAGAAAAAGAAAGATAGATACTTTAAAATGAATACAAGTAATACATATTGTGTTAGCCTCCCTGTGATATGAATAAAATAGTTATTTTTATTTTTTATGTATTTATTTGCCATTTTATTGAAATCACAGGAAGGCTAAAAAAATATATATATTATTTTTATTTTAAATTTGTTATTTTACATTTTTCATGTATTTATTTGCTAATTTAAAATAAATAAAAATATATATTTTTTTAGCCTTCAGTGATTTCAATAAAATAGCAAATAAATACAAGAAAAATAAATATAAATAATTTAAAATAAATAAAAGTAATATACATTTTGTTAGCCTCCCTGTGATATCAATAAAATAGCAAATAAATACATAAAAGAGAAAAATAACCAATTTAAAATAAATAAAAATAATATATATTTTTTTTAGCCTCCCTGTGATTTCAATAAAATAGCAAATAAAAACAAGAAAAAGAAAGATAATTAATTTAAAATAAATAAAAGTAATATATATATTTTTAGCCTCCCTGTGAATTCAATAAAATTCTTCTGCTAGTATATCCAAGGACGTAACTGTTCAAGCACAATCTCTGCTGCAATAGCTGCCGTCACCTTCCCATACTGTCACATATAGGGGGCTTGTTGCCCTCCTTGTGATATCAATAAAATCGCAAATAAATACATAAAAAAAAGAAAGATAATTCATTTAAATAAAAATAATATAACGGTATATTTTGTTAGCCTCCCTGCGATAAATAAAATAGAAAATAAATACATAAAAAAAAAAATCATTTAAAATAAATACAAATAATATATATTTTGTTAGCCTCCCTGTGATATCAGTAAAATGGCAAATAAATACATAAAAATAATTGATTTAAAAAAATATTTATTATTATTTTTTTAATTACCCCCCCCCCCCCCCCCCCCCCCCATCATCCCCGTACACACCCCATATAAATGGCATAATGTAGGGCAAGTACTTGAATGTAAGCATCGATTGCGCCACATGTGAGAGAAATAATTCTAGGGCCATAAATTCACAAGTAACTCTAAACTGATGACCTGTAAAGGTTTTTAAAGCGTCGCCCATGGAGAATTTTGGGCATCTGCTTTCAGAAAATATTAACTTTTTGGGGTGTTACAGCAAATTCTAGCAAGAAAAAAAAAACATAATTATTATTAAAAAAAAAAATGACTACTTACAGTGCATGTGATGAATCTGCTGTTGTGTGTTGTCACAGGTACAAACGACAAGCCCGGAGGTCCCCATTACATCCTCCGCTGGACCTCCCCGCAGGTCATCAAGGAAACGCACGTCCCTCTGCGGGAATGGAAGTACCCCTACATGCAATGAGATGGGCGCCATCTTCTTGTTTTTACCTATTATAAGGAATGAACAATTTTACTTTCCAGACTACTAATTCATCCAACCGCAGAGCAGCGTTCTACAACCAAGATTTTAAATTTAAATATATATTTTAGCTACAATAATCTGTTTTTAAAAATGAGAAACAATTTTTTTTTTTTTTACTATTATGGACACCCAGATGACCGAGGAAAAACTACAAGGAAGATCCAGAGATTGTGACAATTAAAAACGCGGCACCTATGGACGCAACGCGCTGGGGTGGGGGTCATCTGGCCCAATGGTAGCTTGAGGGAGGGGAGGGGGGGTTGCTGTGGATGGGGAAATTATAATGCTGCTGGTGGTATTTTATTTAAAGGAGACCTGTGTGTCCCAATCAGTGCTGCCTCTTCAGTGCACATCAGTGAAGGACAAAAATTACTTATTTACAACATTTTATAACAGACACATTGGCAATCGAAAATAGCGATGGCTATAGTCTCTCTGAAATAATACATCTTTTTTTTTTTTTTTGTATATTGAATAAACTACCTTGTCAGTCCGTCTTACAATGTGGCCTGATCAAGATGCTTACATACTCTCCAGTGGATCTAACATACCCGTATATACCTCGAGTATAAGCCGAGGCACCTAATTTTACAAAAAAAAAAAAGGGAAAACTTATTGACGAGTATATACTTGTAGAGGGGAAATGGGGCTACATATGTGCCAAGTTACTGGTCCAGAGGACCTACGGCCGGCCGGTACCGGGTCCCCAAAATCACCAGAGAAATTACTGTTTAACATGGGAGTCTATGGAAGGGGAGCCCGGCTTTGAAAAATCGGTGCTCCCCGGCCGTATGTCCCCCAGACAACAAACTTTGCACACTTGTAGAGGAGAAATGGGGGAATATGTGCCAAATTCCGGGCCCAGGGGACCTACGACCGGCCGGGACCAGGTCTCCAAAGTCCGGAAGATCATGCGCAAAAAGGTGACTCGAGTATAAGCCGAGGGGGGGCATTTTCAGGACAAAAAAAATGTGCTGAAAAACTCGGCTTATACTCGAGTATATACGGTATATAGTAAAGGCTTATACTCGAGTATATACGGTATATTTGGCTATTGTCTCTGAAATAAAACTCTAATTTTATTTCATGATAATAACGGCCTTCTCTCTCTCTCTCTCTCTCTCTTAAATTGCGGCCTAATTAGGCTGCTTACCTGCTTTGCAGCAACTGTACAATATTTGTGGCTGTTGTCTTTGTAATAAAACTTTTTATCATGAAATAAAAATGATAAAGAATACGGGTGTAAGAAACACGACACGTGGAATGTTTTATTTATGGAATACGGAAACATTACTAATAAAAAAAAACTGCGCCCCGGGATTTCTGTGATATTTTCTGTACACTCGATTGATCGATCTACTTTCCTAAAGAATAAGAACACTTTTCAGACGCGTCCAATTCTAGTAAGTCACGTACGTTTGCCGCCATGTCTCTCTAGTTTTTTTTCTGTCCTCTGAGAAATGTAGTAAAATTATGAAGCCTATAATTCAATGAGACCCGGCCAAAGGTCCAAGGTCATTTATTGATAAAATTTGATTCATAGCAGAATAAATCCAACGTGTATCGGGGGCCAAACACACGCCCTCTTCATCAGGCGCCAGAGCCGATCACAAAGGAATAAAATGCTTCCCTAACATTGACCCGCCAATCAGGTGTTCGGGTCTGGTAATCCTTTCACCTGATTGGCTGCAGGTGTCCAATCATAGCACAGGACGGGAGAAGACATGCGGACTCGGAGCGTGTAGGACATCGCTGTGCCGGGCAGGGGGGCCACACTGGCGGCAATTGATGGGGGCACAGTGGCGGCAATTGATGGGGCACAGTGGCTGCAATTGATGGGGCACAGTGGCTGCAATTGATGGGGCACAGTGGCTGCAATTGATGGGACACAGTGGCTGCAATTGATGGGACACAGTGGCGGCAATTGATGGGGCACAGTGGCTGCAATTGATGGGACACAGTGGCGGCAATTGATGGGGCACAGTGGCTGCAATTGATGGGACACAGTGGCGGCAATTGATGGGGCACAGTGGCGGCGATTGATGGGGCACAGTGACGGCAATTTATGGGCACACTGGTGGCAATTGATGGGGCACAGTGGCTGCAAATGATGGGGCACAGTGGCGGCGATTGATGGGGCACAGTGACGGCAATTGATGGGCACACTGGCGGCAATTGATGTTGACAAAATAATTTCGTCACACATATATAATTATTTTTTATTTAGGGTTCCCATACACACCTATATTTGATATCAATTTGTAACAAAGCTGGCGTTACATTGGAAATTCCCCGTCTGTTATGTGCCTCGTGTTGAACGTTCTCCATGTGTGGCACCCCGGCTTGTATTGAGGCCCCTCTGTGTGTGGTCAACACTGGACACCCATCCCGCGTCTCAAGTGACATAACCCCAAAAAATGATAAAAATGGTGATAACTACATCCAGTTAAAATGCCATTCCTTGGATGTCGAGACCGGGGGGCCGAATCACATCCATCTCTTCACAGCCCCGGCCCTGATTTGCCACGGTCCCCAATACATTCCCCACAAAGGTCAGTGTAATCCGGTATCCTCATATAGATTGAGTAACCGGCAACGCGGGGCCCATGAAAAAAAACCTGTGTGTGTTCCTGTCCGATCTTGCGTCATCGTTGGCCTCCACCAAACAAAAAAAAGGGCTGTAACCGTGCCACAGACACAGCTGGGCAACAACTGGCTCGGCACGGGCACCGGGCCCAAGGCCTCCTACCGCGAGGATCTCCATTGTGTGCGAAGCTTCCCATTCCATTCATAGGAACCAAATACATAAATCCCGTGTCTGGGGGTCGGGAAGGGGACAAGGTAAAGGGACGGTCCTGGGACAAACCTACGCGCGCCCAACAATATTCAGCAGCAAGAAACCCCCAAAGTACTGAATTTCCGGCCCAGGTGTCCGACACCTGCTACGTCCTATGGGGGGGAGGGGGATAACCAAAATCTATAAAATTTGGTTTATTACGAACTCTGATCTCACATGAATGGCCACACACACACACTGCTCGGGTTTCATATTTAACGGGTCACGCCATCGTATGTTCTCATGTTATAAATGCGATGCAAACAATGTTATAAGAGACAATTTGCATTATATATATATATATATATATATATATATATATATATATACATACACACACATATACACACACACACACACACACACACACAGTATCTCACAAAAGTGAGTACACCCCTTACATTTTTTATATATTTTCTTGTATCTTTTCATGTGACAGCACTGAAGAAATGACACTTTGCTACAAATGTATTACTGGGGTGCTACAGTTCATTGATGCATGGATGGATGGAGACATGGATGGATAGATGGATGGAGACATGGATTTAGACATGGATGGATGGAAACATGGATGGAGACATGGATTTAGACATGGATGGATGGATGATGGAGACATGAATGGAGACATGGATGGAAGGAGACATGAATGGAGACATGGATGGAAGGAGACATGGATGGATGGATGGATGGAGACATGGATGGAAGGAGACATGGATGGATGGATGGATGGAGACATGGATTTAGACATGGATGGATGGAAACATGGATGGAGACATGGATTTAGACATGGATGGATGGATGATGGAGACATGAATGGAGACATGGATGGAAGGAGACATGAATGGAGACATGGATGGAAGGAGACATGGATGGATGGATGGAGACATGGATGGAGACATGGATGGATGGATGGAGACATGGATTTAGACATAAATGGATGGAGACATGGATGGAGACATGGATGGAAGGAGACATGGATGGATGGATGGAGACATGGATTTAGACATAAATGGATGGAGACATGGATGGAAGGAGACATGGATGGATGGATGGAGACATGGATTTAGACATAAATGGATGGAGACATGGATGGAGACATGGATGGATGGAGACATGGATGGATGGAGAAATGGATTTAGACATGAATGGAGAAATGGATTTAGACATGGATGGATGGAGACATGGATGGAGACATGGAGGGATGGATGGATAGATGGATGGAGACTTGGATAGATGGATTGAGACATGGATGATGGAGACATGATGGATGGAGAAATGGAGAAATGGATGGAGACATGGATGGATGAAGAAATGGATGAATGGAGACATGGAGGGATGGAGACATGGAGGGATGGAGACATGGAGGGATGGATGGATAGATGGATGGAGACATGAATGGAGACTTGGATGGATGGATTGAGACATGGATGGATGGAGACATGGATTTAGACATGGATATATGGATGGATGAAGATATGGATTTAGACATGGATGGATGGAGATATGGATGGATGGAGACATGGATGGATGGAGAAATGGATGAATGGAGACATGGAGGGATGGAGACATGGAGGGATGGAGACATGGAGGGATGGATGGATAGATGGATGGAGACATGAATGGAGACTTGGATGGATGGATTGAGACATGGATATATGGATGGATGGAGACATGGATTTAGACATGGATGGATGGAGATATGGATGGATGGATGGAGACATGGATTTAGACAAGGATGGAGATATGGATAGATGGATGGGTGGAGACATTAATGGAGACATGGATGTAGACATGGAGGGATAGATGGAGACATGGAGGGATGGATTGAGACATGAATGGAGACATGGATGGATGAAGACATGGATTTAGACATGGATGGATAGATGGATGGATGGAGACATGGATTTAGACATGGATGGATAGAGACATGAATAGATGGTTGGGTGGAGACATTAATGGAGACATGGGTAGATGGAGATATGAATGGATGGATGGAGGAGTTTGCTTTGAATATTAAAAATGAAATAAAATAGCATCTTTGGTGGCTGGATACAGTTTAGTTTGGCTGTAGAGTGTAAGCTCCGGGGGTAAGGGCTAAAGAACGCGCCGATTTTTTGGCGGAGAAATACGATTTCGGATCTCTGCACCTGCAGAGCCTCATCCAGTGGGGAGGAAACCCAATCGGCAAGTCTGTCCGGCAACCGGACAGACGCCTGCAGGAAGGGACGGGGATGGCGGGTACTTGGTATGCAGACGACTTCAGGGAGGGACGGGGGATGGCAGGTACTTGGTATGCAGACGTCTTCAGGAAGGGACGGGGGATGGCGGGTACTTGGTATGCAGACGTCTTCAGGAAGGGGGGGATGGCGGGTACTTGGTATGCAGACGTCTTCAGGAAGGGACGGGGGATGGCGGGTACTTGGTATGCAGACGTCTTCAGGAAGGGACGGGGATGGCGGGTACTTGGTATGCAGACGTCTTCAGGAAGGGACGGCGGGTACTTGGTATGCAGACGTCTTCAGGAAGGGACGGGGGATGGCGGGTACTTGGTATGCAGACGTCTTCAGGAAGGGACGGGGGATGGCGGGTACTTGGCATGCAGACATCTTCAGGAAGGGACGGGGGATGGCGGGTACTTGGCATGCAGACATCTTCAGGAAGGGACGTGGGATGGCGGGTACTTGGTATGCAGACGTCTTCAGGAAGGGACGTGGGATGGCGGGTACTTGGTATGCAGACGTCTTCAGGAAGGGACGGGAGATGGCGGGTACTTGGTATGCAGACGTCTTCAGGAAGGGACGTGGGATAGCGGGTACTTGGTATGCAGACGTCTTCAGGAAGGGACGGGGGATGGCGGGTACTTGGTATGCAGACGTCTTCAGGAAGGGGGGGATGGCGGGTACTTGGTATGCAGACGTCTTCAGGAAGGGACGGGGGATGGCGGGTACTTGGTATGCAGACGTCTTCAGGAAGGGGGGATGGCGGGTACTTGGTATGCAGATGTCTTCAGGAAGGGACGGGGGATGGCGGGTACTTGGCATGCAGACATCTTCAGGAAGGGACGGGGGATGGCGGGTACATGGCATGCAGACGTCTTCAGGAAGGGACGTGGGATGGCGGGTACTTGGTATGCAGACGTCTTCAGGAAGGGACGGGGGATGGCGGGTACTTGGTATGCAGACGTCTTCAGGAAGGGGGGGATGGCGGGTACTTGGTATGCAGATGTCTTCAGGAAGGGGGGGATGGCGGGTACTTGGCATGCAGACATCTTCAGGAAGGGACGGGGGATGGCGGGTACATGGCATGCAGACGTCTTCAGGAAGGGACGTGGGATGGCGGGTACTTGGTATGCAGACGTCTTCAGGAAGGGACGGGGGATGGCGGGTACTTGGTATGCAGACGTCTTCAGGAAGGTCGGGGGATGGCGGGTACTTGGTATGCAGACGTCTTCAGGAAGGGATGGAGGATGGCGGGTACTTGGTATGCAGACGCCGGCGGGTCTTATGGCGCCCGCCGCTCATCTTCTATAAAACAAGATTATTGCCTGAAAACCCGACTAATTTCTCACTTAAGCAGATTTGCCGGCGGGGGCGTTGTGTCGCCTCTCCGGCGCGCCCCGCGTTCTCTCTTTCTGTGCCGCCGGCTTTACGCAGACAATGTTCTCCTTTTTTCACTCCCTACAAAAGCACAATGTAAAGAAGGGGGATTGGCGCTGCGATGAGCACCGCCGCCGCCGTTCCTTTCCCCTTGACAGAGGATGATATTGGCGTCGCGACACGCAGATTACAAATAAATAGGAGCGGAGATTAGAGCCGCTTTCCATGGCGAGATCCCGAATATCGCAGAGACCGCCATCAATCACCGCCATCAGCGTTCCACCGACACAAGGCGCCCGAAGATCCTTCATAGAATGTCTCAGAAAACAATTTTTTCTCCTGACTGGAGACGCGTCCAGTTCTCTCTAAATAGAAGATTTATAGCGGAACTGACGTTTTTTTTTTTACATTAGACTGCGACCGCGCCGGAAATGATCGCAGCAGAGGCATGCGATAAAAACGCACCTACAGGCAGGTGTAGTTCTCAATCCTTCCAGCAGGTGGAGTCTTGCCGCAGTGTAGATGGGAATGGAGGAAACTCGTAGGAAGGATGCTCCTCTGCAGCCTCCGAAATCTCGGATTGCGAGTAACGCGGTTAACGAGCGTTTCGCAATATGGAGCCGAGCAGAGCCGTTCGAAAAAAACTTGGAAATACTCTGTTCCCGGGCCTTTCCGAGTTCAGCCGAGCTGTCCCCGAGCCTGAGGCTCTCTGGAGCCCCCCACCTCTGGCCACATGCGGTATTGCATGACATTGAAGTCGATGCGGAACAAAATTATTTTAGTTTCCATTGACTTCAATAGGGAAACTCGCTTTGATATGCGTGCGCCCCTCATGCCTCTGGGCGAATGCGGTATTGCACCCCAATGAAGTCCATGCGGAATGAATTATTTTCGTTTCCATTGACTTCAATGGGGAAACTCGCTTTGATATACGAGTGCTTTGGATTACGAGCATTCTCCTGGAACGGATTATCCTCGTAATCCGAGGTTCCACTGTTTATTATAATAAAAGGGGGGGGGGGGTGATGAGGGCACAATACTGGGATCAGGAACCCCACAGCAGAGGCGGCTCTTTAATTAGGCGGTCGTCTAAAGCCTCGCACTCACAGGGTACTCGCGGCCGCCTAACTTACCCAATGCATTACTCCAGTTTTGAGGGACCTGTGCTCAGGCAGCATTAAGAGCCCTGACTCAGGAGCGGGGGGGGGCGCCTGCGTCCCTAATAACCAGTGAATATCGGTGACACCACCCCTTGTGACGTCAATGGCCCAGCATGCCCTCAGTCAATGACGTCACAAGGGGGCGGGTTCACCAGGTGACATCACCGGGTGGCCCCCGCCCCTTCGTTATTAAAGAGCAGGATCTGGAGGCCGCCTTGTTAAAGGGGGGCTTCCAGATTCCGATAAGCCCCCTGCCCACAGACCCCCAAATCCACCGGCCAGGGTTGTGGGGAAGAGGCTCTTGTCCTTGAATTATTCTTCCCATCATGGGTGTGAGTGGGACCCCCCATGTCAAGTTTTGCCTAAGGCCTCACAAAGCCTAGAGCCGCCTCTGCCCCACAGGACAGGTCTCAAGGAGGTGGCCTGGGACATGATCATTCTGGGACAACTTAGTAAAAATCTGTGACTGTCCCGGCAAATCCAGGACGGTTGGCAAATCTGGTGTAATGCAATAATCGGTGCCCAAGGATGCCAACCAATGTATTAAGATGGCCCTGGCTACACCCATTCCACAGCACGTATTAAGTGTGTGGGGGGGGTGAGGTTCTGGGCGCTGTCCCGGTACAACCAGAAGTGGTTGGGTCGTTAAGGAAGGCATCAGGCATGCAATCCGAGTCTAGCTCCAAGACGTTGAACCTGAGAACGAAGTGATCCGACAAGGACAGGTGCTTCTGACATCCTTCTCCAGATGTCATACAAAACTTACACACTTGGTGTTCCCCCAACAAAACCTGAAAATAAAATAAAAAACGATCTTCCAGCGGCCGGGCGCGCTGGAGGTGTCAGATGTTCCGTCCGATAATGGATGGATTCATCTGCTTCGTCTTAGCGGCTCTTGACTGGAGCTAATTGGTGGATCAAGCCATTTGATGTTCCGTGTTAGATAAGAAAGTTTTACGAGAGGGAGTCTCAGCCGGGGGGACGCTTCTTGGATGGGTCCCAAAAAGTTGCGTTTTCCCAACCGCAGTAAAAACCAGGGCGCTAACGCGATCCAGATTGGACGCACACAGAAGCCGAAGAGAGAGAAGAACGAGTGTCGGGGAGCTTTGAACTCCATTTTTTTGGCAAAGTCTCCACTCGGCTCTTCCCCCCGGAGGGCGACTCAAAGGCGGCGTGAAACTCGAGCCCGCGGGCTACAGGCGGATCGCTCTACTGAATCATCATGGAGACTGATTTATAGACCGCCGGCGCAACATTGTATCGTGATGTATCCCGAGATTGGATGAAAGGGGGGGCTCAACTCAATGGATGTTTTCATAGGAGGCGGCCGCGGTGGGTAACCGCACATTACAGCGCCGGGAACGTTTTTGGCGCCTTTACACACCATCGCCAATCGGGCCCTTCGCAGACGTGTACAATTATCGCCGCTAATGTCGCTTATCGCCGCTGGTGCTCAACATTTTTTGGGGAGGGGGCGCAAATTCTGAAAAAACAAAACAAAAAAAAACACCCATCAATTGCAGCCTCACTGTGCCCATCAAACGCAGCCACTGTACCATCAAATGCCGCCACGTTGCCCATCAAACTTTGCCACCGTGCTCCAAACGCCGCCACTTTGCCCATTGAAAACGTTGCCACTGTGCCCCAAACGCAGCCACTGTGCCCCAAACGCAGCCACTGTGCCCCAAACGCAGCCACTGTGCCCCAAACGCAGCCACTGTGCCCCAAACGCAGCCACTGTGCCCCACTGTGCCCCAAACGCAGCCACTGTGCCCCACTGTGCCCCACTGTGCCCCAAACGCAGCCACTGTGCCCCACTGTGCCCCAAACGCAGCCACTGTGCCCCACTGTGCCCCAAACGCAGCCACTGTGCCCCAAACGCAGCCACTGTGCCCCAAACGCTGCCACTGTGCCCAATCTCCTCCCTCTTTTCTCTCTCTTTTTCATTTTCTCCCGTCTCTCTCTCTCTCTCTTTTTCTCTGTCTGTCCCTTTTTTTCTCTTATTCTCTTTCTCTCCTTCCTTTTTCTCTGTCTTCTTCTCTATTTTCCTTTCTCTCTCTTTCTCCTCTTTCTCTCTTCTCTCTCTCTCTCTCTCCTCTTTTTCTCTCTCTCTCCCTCTTTTTTTCTCTCTTTCTCTTTTTCTCTCCTTCCTTTTTTCTCTGTCTTTTTCTCTATTCTCTGTCTTTTTCTCTATTTTCCTTTATCTCTTTCTCGCACTCTTTTTCTCTCTCTATTTCTTCCTTTCTCTCGCTCTCTTTCTCCTTCTCTTTTTCTCTCTCTCTCCCTCTTTTTTTCTCTTTCGATCTTTTTCTCTATCTTCCTTTCTCTCTTACTCTCTCCCTGTTTTTCTAGATTTCCCTTTCTCTTGCGCTATTTTTCTCTTTCTCTCTCTCTTGCTCGCTTTCTCTCCCTCGCGCTCTCTTGCTTTCTCCATTTTTCTCTCTTTCCCTCTTTTTCTGGTCGCTCTCAGTGGCGTCACTAGGGTTGGTGTCACCCGGTGCGGTAAAACATGGTGTCACCCCCCCTCTGTCTAGGCTGCCCAGCACCAAGCAGGCAGCGCACGGGCACGGGGCGCCTCCCAAACCAGCCCCTGTAAATGATAGTATAGGCCAGTATAGTGGCAGGTTAGGGTAGTATAGAGTGGTATAGTGGCAGGTTGGTGTAGTGGGGTGGTATAGGGCATGTTGGGGTGATATAGGGTAGTTTGGGGTGGTATAGGGCAAGTTAGGGTTGCATCGGGCAGGTTGGGGTGGTATAGGGCAAGTTAGGGTGGTACAGGGCAGGTTGGGGTGGTATAGTGCAAGTTAGGGTGGCATTGGGCAGGTTGGGGTGGTATAGGGCAAGTTATGGTGGCATAGGGCAAGTTATGGTGGCATAGGGCAGATTGGGGTGGTACAGGGCAAGTTAGGGTGGCACAGGGCAAGTTGGGGTGGCATGGGAAAGTTTGGGGTGGTACAGGGCAGGCTGGGGTGGTACAGGGCAGGCTGGGGTGGTACAGGGCAGGCTGGGGTGGCACAGGGCAGGCTGGGGTGGCACAGGGCAGTCTGGGATTGCACAGGGCAGGCTGGGCATGTCAGCTGAAAAAAACAAAAAAAAAAAAAAAAAAAAAAAAAAAAAAAAAAATGGTGTCACCCCTCTAGTGGGTGTCACCCAGTGCGGACCGCACCCCCCGCACCCCCCTAGCAATGCCCCTGGTCGCTCTCTCATATATTGTACTGACAATATTTTCCTTTGGATTTTCAGAGTTCAGCAGACAAATAAAACTATAAATTCATATTCTAATGGGCCCCACCGATCCTCTTGTACTCCCCCCTCCCCCCATCCTCGGGAAATCTTCATTTTCACGAACGCTCCGTCAGCCGCATCGCAGGGCTCAGCAAAGTGAATTAAACGCCATACGGTTGTTAATTAGGAGAAGTGGGAGCACAGTCGCTCTTTTGTCTCTCTGAACTTAATTGCGTTTCATTTTAAGACGGGAAAAAACTTTTTACAAAGTACTAGAAGAGAAAAGTTGGAGTGGAGATTGGAGGCACCTTGTCACGCCCCGGAGGGATTTCCATTAAGTAGCTGTGGAAAACGTTTGTTGTAAAGTCATAATCTGCATGTCATGTGCCTAGTTAGTAAAATATCCCCCACAAAACAACGCGGCGAGAAGAAGAAGAATAATAATAATCTCCGCAATACTTCCTCTGTCTAGTGGTCTGGTATCTGTTCTTCAGACTGATCCCCGGGACTAGTGAAGGGCATTTTCCTCCTATTCTGCAATCCCCCCCCCTCTTATTAGAATTGCCCCCTCTCCCCACTAACATTAATATGGAGTTGCCCCCTCTCCCCATGGCCATTAATATGGAGTTGCCCCTCTTTCCCTATGGCCATTAATATGGAGTCGCCCCCTCTCCCCATGGCCGTTAATATGGAGTTGCCCCCTCTCCCCATGACCATTAATATGGAGTCGCCCCCTCTCAACATAATATATAGTTGCCCCCCTCTCCCCATGGGCAATAATATGGCATTGTCCCCTCTCCCCATGACCATTAATATGGAGTTGCCCCCTCTCCTCATGGCCATTAATATGGAGTTGCCCCCTCTCCCCATGGCCATTAATATGGAGTCGCCCCCTCTTCCCATGGAGTCGCCTCCTCTCCCCATGGCCGTTAATATGGAGTCGCCCCCTCTCCCCATGGCCGTTAATATGGAGTTGCCCTTTCTCAACATACTATATAGTTGCCCCCCCTCTCGCCATGGCCATTAATATGGAGTTGCCCCCTCCCGCCATGGCCATTAATATGGGGTTGCCCCTCTTCCCCTATGGCCATTAATATGGAGTCGCCCCTCTCCCCATGGCCGTTAATATGGAGTTGCCCCCTCTCCCCATGACCATTAATATGGAGTTGCCCCCTCTCCCCATGGCCATTAATATGGAGTTGCCCCCTCTCCCCATGGCCATTAATATGGAGTTGCCCCCTCTCCCCATGGCCATTAATATGGAGTTGCCCCTTCTCAACATAATATATAGTTGCCCCCCCTTTCACCATGGCCATTAATATGGAGTTGCCCCCTCTCCCCATGGCCATTAATATGGAGTTGCCCCTCTTTCCCTATGGCCATTAATATGGAGTCGCCCCCTCTCCCCATGGCCGTTAATATGGAGTTGCCCCCTCTCCCCATGACCATTAATATGGAGTCGCCCCCTCTCAACATAATATATAGTTGCCCCCCTCTCCCCATGGGCAATAATATGGCATTGTCCCCTCTCCCCATGACCATTAATATGGAGTTGCCCCCTCTCCTCATGGCCATTAATATGGAGTTGCCCCCTCTCCCCATGGCCATTAATATGGAGTTGCCCCCTCTCCTCATGGCCATTAATATGGAGTTGCCCCCTCTCCCCATGGCCATTAATATGGAGTTGCCCCCTCTCCCCATGGCCATTAATATGGAGTCGCCCCCTCTTCCCATGGAGTCGCCTCCTCTCCCCATGGCCGTTAATATGGAGTCGCCCCCTCTCCCCATGGCCGTTAATATGGAGTTGCCCTTTCTCAACATACTATATAGTTGCCCCCCCTCTCGCCATGGCCATTAATATGGAGTTGCCCCCTCCCGCCATGGCCATTAATATGGGGTTGCCCCTCTTCCCCTATGGCCATTAATATGGAGTCGCCCCTCTCCCCATGGCCGTTAATATGGAGTTGCCCCCTCTCAACATAATATATAGTTGCCCCCCTCTCCCCATGGCCAATAATATGGCATTGTCCCCTCTCCCCATGACCATTAATATGGAGTTGCCCCCTTTCCCCATTAATATATAGTTGCCCCCTCCCCCCTTTCCCCATGGCCATTAATATGGAGTTGCCCCCTCTCCCCATGGCCATTAATATGGAGTTGCCCCCTCTCCCCATGGCCATTAATATGGAGTTGCCCCCTCTCCCCATGGCCATTAATATGGAGTTGCCCCTTCTCAACATAATATATAGTTGCCCCCCCTTTCACCATGGCCATTAATATGGAGTTGCCCCCTCTCCCCATGGCCATTAATATGGAGTTGCCCTCTCTTTACAGCTTTATTCCTCCACTCTTCTGGGAAGACTTTCTCCAAGATTTTGGGGGGGTTGTCTGTGGGAATTTGTCCCCGTTTGTGATGAGAAGAAGATCGGGCTCACCAGCGACGTACTGCACGGCTGACAATCTGTTTAAAAAGGACAACGAAGATCCGCAGGACATTAAGGCTTCATTTCCACTGGCGTTTTTACAGCCACTGTTGTTAGGCTTTTTTACAGCTTAAAAACGCCTGTCCATGTTTATTTTGTGAGCTGCAGCTTTAAAAATGTCGCGTTTTTGAGCGTTTTTGCGCGTTTGAGCGTTTTTTAACGTCTAGCGTTTTTACAGCTCTACTCTGGAGCTTCAGAACGCCCTGGTCCTGCGTTTTTTTTACAGCTCAAAAACGCCTATGCCATTTGCAGCTCAAAAAACGTCTATGTGGGCATGATGCCATAGAATAACATGGACAGGCGTTTTTAAGCTGTAAAAAACGCTCAGAAAAGTGGCTGTAAAAACGCCAGTGGAAATGAAGCCTTAACTGTACAGTTCCATATATACTGTAACTTGGCAGCAGGTGGCGCCATCTGCCCTTTGCAGCGTGCCAAGGAAAGTCTATGACAATGACCACTTCTTCATATGAGCAGAAACAGCCCCCCCCCCCCCCCCATAGACTTCTGAGTGCCGATCATTGTCAGAGGAAAGCCGACATAAAACACAATATCGACGATATACAATTATTTTTTTGTTAGAATGTGTTTGTATAAAAAAGAAAATCATACATATACATTATGGGCCAGATTCATGTAGATCGGCGCATCTTTGTGCCGGCGAAGCGCATCTCATATGCGCCACGCCGACATAACTCTGAGAGGCAAGAGCAGTATTCACAAAGCACTCGCTTCCTACGTTGCGCCAGCGTTACGTAAATTGGCCGGCGTAAGCCCGCCTAATTCAAAGTAGGAAGGTAGTGGGCGTGATGCATTTAAATTAACCGTGACAACATGCAAACGAAGGGCCGAACGAACTGCGCATGCGCGCGCATGCTCGGAATGACGTTGAATTTACTCCCCAGGATATGACGCTCAATACCTGCGACGTGAATGTAACCTACGCCCGGCCCCATTTACGTACGACTTACGTAAACGACGTAAAATCTATATCATATCATATAAGGGGGCTCTGTTGGGGACTCTCATAAAAGGGGGGCTCTGATGGGGACTCTCATGTAAAAGGGGCTCTGATGGGGACTCTCATGTAAAGGGGGCTCTGATGGAGACTCTCAGGTAAAGGGGGGCTCTGATGGGGACTCTCATGTAAGGGGGGCTCTGATGGGGACTCTCATATAAGGGGGGCTCTCATGTAAGGGGGGCTCTGATGGGGACGCTCATATAAGGGGGGCTCTCATGTAAGGGGGGCTCTGATGGGGACTCTCATATAAGGGGGGCTCTCATGTAAGGGGGGCTCTGATGGGGACTCTCATGTAAAGGGGGCTCTGTTGGGGACTCTCATGTAAAGGGGGCTCTGTTGGGGACTCTCATGTAAAGGGGGCTCTGATGGGGACTCTCATGTAAAGGGGGCTCTGATGGGGACTCTCATGTAAAGGGGGCTCTGTTGGGGACTCTCATGTAAAGGGGGCTCTGATGGGGACTCTCATGTAAAGGGGGCTCTGATGGGGACTCTCATGTAAAGGGGACTCTCATGTAAAGGGGGCTCTGTTGGGGACTCTCATGTAAAGGGGGCTCTGTTGGGGACTCTCATGTAAAGGGGGCTCTGTTGGGGACTCTCATGTAAAGGGGGCTCTGTTGGGGACTCTCATGTAAAGGGGGCTCTGTTGGGGACTCTCATGTAAAGGGGGCTCTGTTGGGGACTCTCATGTAAAGGGGGCTCTGTTGGGGACTCATGTAAAGGGGGCTCTGATGGGGACTCTCATGTAAAGGGGGCTCTGATGGGGACTCTCATGTAAGGGGGGCTCTGATGGGGATTCTCATGTAAGGGGGGCTCTGATGGGGGCTCTGTTGGGGACTCTCATGTAAAGGGGGCTCTGTTGGGGACTCTCATGTAAAGGGGGCTCTGTTGGGGACTCTCATGTAAAGGGGGCTCTGTTGGGGACTCTCATGTAAAGGGGGCTCTGTTGGGGACTCTCATGTAAAGGGGGCTCTGTTGGGGACTCTCATGTAAAGGGGGCTCTGTTGGGGACTCTCATGTAAAGGGGGCTCTGTTGGGGACTCTCATGTAAAGGGGGCTCTGTTGGGGACTCTCATGTAAAGGGGGCTCTGTTGGGGACTCTCATGTAAAGGGGGCTCTGTTGGGGACTCTTATATAAAGGGGACTCTCATGTAAAGGGGACTCTCATGTAAAGGGGGCTCTGATGAATAACGTTGTGATGTCTGATCTGGAGGGTCTTCTCTTCCCGTGTCTCATATGTATGGAATAGAACTGTCTCCCCGTGTTGGGGGCGGAGTCGGTCCTCACACTGCGGGGGATGGGCTGTCTGGACGGCGGCGGCGGGGAGCGCTGAGCAGATGAACAGGTGATCGGAGGAACGATCGCTCTCCAGCAGCCCGGAGCCCCCCGGGGAATTTCAGGGGAATAAATTATAAGATCCCCTAAAGACGCGGCGCTGAGTTTTTGCCAAACAAGTGTCCGATGAGGTCATCGCCAGGAGGGATGAGCGCCACATCTGTCCGCCATCAATATCCCCCCCTCCCCCGTACAGGACAGCTGGGGGTCACTTCCCCTGAGCCCGGCTCCCATCTCCTCACTCACAGCGTTTCCATCGCACAGGAAAAGCCGCGGCCGACCCCCATTGCTGCCAACAGTTTCTGAATATCTTTCTGGAAATGCCGGATGCCTGGCTGTCACGCCTACCTAGAGAAATACCGCGCGTCCCTGAAAATCAGGGGACGAGTCTGCGGGCCAGAGGTTCGGACTTCAGTCCAACGTCAGCGGCCGAGTCTGGAAAACAGCCAGGCAACCGGCATTTTTTAAAAGGTGATCGGTAATGGCGGCCTGCATGCGGGTGTCCTTTAAAATAATATCCAGAGACGTCTTTGCAGACGCATCGCGTACAAGAATTTCTGCAGACAGCAGTAGGCACCGGGACACCACCCATAAACAGAAGATCATTAAAAGTAACTTTCCCTGAATCTGTTTCCCGATTTATGTTACAATGTAACAAATTGTCTTTTTCTTTTTCAACAAAATCCCAGCTGTTCACCTGTGTTACCAGGAATAGCCCTTTGTCCTCAGGCCTGGGATTCCTTCAGCTGTTCACCTGTGTTACTAGATCTACACTGGACTTCACTGAGATAAATGCTGTTGTAATAGTCTTTTGTCCTAAGGCCTGGGATTCCTTCAGCTGTTCACCTGTGTTTCCAGAGCAACCCTGGTCTTCACTAAAATGAAGTCTGCTGGAATAGCCCTTTGTCCTAAGGCCAGGGATTCCTTCAGCTGTTCACCTGTGTTACCAGAGCAACCCTGGTCTTCACTAAAATGAAGTCTGTTGGAATAGCCCTTTGTCCTCAGGCCTGGGATCCCTCCAGCTGTTCACCCGTGTTACCAGAGCAACCCTGGACTTCACTAAAATGAAGTCTGTTGGAATAGCCCCTTGTACTAAGGCCTGGGATTCCTTCAGCTGTTCACCTGTGTTACTAGATCTACACTGGACTTCACTGAGATAAATGCTGTTGTAATAGTCCTTTGTCCTAAGGCCTGGGATTCCTTCAGCTGTTCACCTGTGTTACCAGAGCAACCCTGGTCTTCACTAAAATGAAGTCTGTTGGAATAGCCCCTTGTACTAAGGCCTGGGATTCCTTCAGCTGTTCACCTGTGTTACTAGATCTACCCTGGACTTCACCGAGATGAAGTCTGTTGGAATGATCCCTTGTCCTTAAGCCTGGGATCCCTCCAGCTGTTCACCTGTGTTACCAGAGTTACCCTGGACCTAAATGAGGTGAATGTCGTTGGAATGGTGTAAAAAGTAACCTCAGTCTTCACTGAGATGAATGCTGTTGGAATGATCCCTTGTCCTTAAGCCTGGGATCCCTCCAGCTGTTCACCTGTGTTACCAGAGCTACCCCGGACTTCACCGAGCTGAATGCTGTTGGAATGGTGCTTTATCCTCAGGCCTGAGATCCCTTAAGCTGTTCACATGTGTTACCAGAGCCATCATGGTCTTCATGGAGGTAAATGCTGTTGGAATGGTCCCTTTTCCTCAAGCCTGGGATCCCTCCAGCTGTTCACCTGTGTTACCAGAGCTACCCTGGACCTCAATGAGGTGAATGTTGTTGAAATGGTCCTGTGTCCTCCTTTGCCTGGTATCCCTCCAGCTTTTCACCTATGTTACACAGGCTACCCTTGTCATTTTCTATTTAAAGCTGAAGTAAACCCATCCATAAAACAGTTTCATTTGTCCTCAGACCTGGGATCCCTCCTCCAGCTGTTCACCTGTGTTACCAGAGCTACCCTGGACTTCATTGAGATGAATGCTGTTGTAATGGTCCTTTTTCCTCCGGCTTGGGATCCCTCCAGCTGTTCACTTGCATGACCAGAGCAACCTCGGTCTTCACTGAGATGAATGCTGCTGGAATGGTCCTTTGTCCTCAGGCCTGAGATCCCTCCAGCTGTTCACCTGTGTTACCAGAGCTACCCTGAGGCTAAGCTTCACTGAGGTGAATGCTGTTGGAATGGTCCTTCGTCCTCAGGCCCTAGGATCCCTCCAGCTATTCACCTCAGGCCTAGGATACCTCCAGCTATTACCAGAACATCCTCGGTCTTCACTGAGATGAATGCTGTTGGAATGGTCCTTTGTCCTCAGACCTAGGATGCCTCCAGCTATTCACCTGTATCACCAGAACAACCGCAGTCTTTGCTGAGATGAATGCTGTTGGAATGGTCCTTTGTCCTCAGGCCTAGGATCCCTCCAGCTATTCACCTGTATTATCAGAACATCCTCGGTCTTCACTGAGATGAATGCTGTTGGAATGGTCCTTTGTCCTCAGACCCTAGGATCCCTCCAGCTATTCACCTGTATTACCAGAACAACCGCAGTCTTTGCTGAGATGAATGCTGTTGGAATGGTCCTTTGTCCTCAGGCCTGGGATCCCTCCAGCTGTTCACCTGCATTACCAGAGCCACCCCAGACTTCACTGAGACAAATGCTGTTCATGAGAACAAGTAGCTATGTTCAGTGTTCTTTCCAAGGTAGTGGTTCTCAGTATGGCTCCTTGTTACAGATTCTTATGGAGACTATGCCTCTGCAACCACATTGGCACTCCCCCTGAATCCTGTGTGACAGGGTGACAACGCAGGAGCACAATTAGGGGACAGGGACAAAACATGGTCATCCGATAACAGGAAGTGCCTAAACATGGACCTTCAGGGCAGGATCACCAGGAAATAAACACTGCAGATTTGAAAGCTGACTTCAATGCAGCGCCTTACATACATGGTTTAGCCAACATTCTGACCACTGACAGGTAAAGTGAATAACATTGGATTATCTGGATACCATGGCATCTGAAAGTGGGTGGGTTAATTACTCAGCAAGTAAACATGTTGTCCCTGAAGCTGATGTAAGAATTTGAGGGACTTTGACAAGGACCAAATTGTAATGTCTGGACGACTGGGTCAGAACAACTCCAAAATGGCAGCCCTTGTGAGATGTTTCAGTCTGAGGTGCTCAGCACCAAAAGTTCTCCAAGGAAGGAGAACCGGTTCAATGATGGAGATGAGGAGGGAAGGCTCGTTGATGGAGGGTGGGGAGGGAAGGCTCATTGATGGAGGTGGGGAGGGAAGGCTCATTGATGGAGGTGGGGGAGGGAAGGCTCATTGATGGAGGTGAAGAGGGAAGGCTCATTGATGGAGGTGGGGAGGGAAGGCTCATTGATGGAGGTGGGGAGGGAAGGTTCATTGATGGAGATGAGGAGGGAAGGCTCATTGATGGAGGTGGGGAGGGAAGGCTCATTGATGGAGGTGGGGAGGGAAGGCTCATTGATGGAGGTGGGGAGGGAAGGCTCATTGATGGAGGTGAAGAGGGAAGGCTCATTGATGGAGGTGGGGAGGAAGGCTCATTGATGGAGGTGGGGAGGGAAGGTTCATTGATGGAGATGAGGAGGGAAGGCTCATTGATGGAGGTGGGAAGGCTCATTGATGGAAGTGAGGAGGGAAGGCTCATTGATGGAGGTGGGGAGGGAAGGCTCATTGATGGAGGTGGGGGAGGGAAGGCTCATTGATGGAGGTGAGGAGGGAAGGCTCATTGGTGGGGGAGGGAAGGCTCATTGATGGAGGTGGGAAGGGAAGGCTCATTGATGGAGGTGGGAAGGGAAGGCTCATTGATGGAGGTGGGAAGGGAAGGCTCATTGATGGAGGTGGGAAGGGAAGGCTCATTGATGGAGGTGGGGAGGGAAGGCTCATTGATGGAGGTGGGGAGGGAAGGCTCATTGATGGAGGTGGGGGGGAAGGCTCATTGATGGAGATGGGGAGGGAAGGCTCATTGATGGAGGTGGGGGGGGGGAGGCTAATTGATGGAGGTGGGGAGGGAAGGTTCATTGATGGAGGTGGGAAGGGAAGGTTCATTGATGGAGGTGGGGAGGGAAGGCTCATTGATGGAGGTGGGGAGGGGAAGGTTCATTGATGGAGGTGGGGGAGGGAAGGCTCATTGATGGAGGTGGGGGAGGGAAGGCTCATTGATGGAGGTGGGGGAGGGAAGGCTCATTGATGGAGGTGGGGAGGGAAGGCTCATTGATGGAGGTGGGGAGGGAAGGCTCATTGATGGAGGTGGGGAGGGAAGGCTCATTGATGGAGGTGGGGAGGAAGGCTCATTGATGGAGGGGGGGGGGGGAAGGCTCATTGATGGAGGGGGGGAGGGAAAGGCTCATTGATGGAGGTGGGGAGGAAAGGCCCATTGATGGAGGTGGGGGAGGGAAGGCTCATTGATGGAGGTGGGGAGGGAAGGCTCATTGATGGAGGTGGGGGAGGGAAGGCTCATTGATGGAGGTGGGGAGGGAAGGCTCATTGATGGAGGTGGAGGGGGAAGGCTCATTGATGGAGGTGGAGGGGGAAGGCTCATTGATGGAGGTGGGGAGGAAAGGCCCATTGATGGAGGTGGGGAGGAAAGGTTTATTGATGGAGGTGGGGAGGGAAGGATCATTGATGGAGATGGGGAGGGGAAGGCTCATTGATGGAGGTGGGGAGGGGAAGGCTCATTGATGGAGGTGGGGAGGGAAGGCTCATTGATGGAGGTGGGGAGGGAAGGCTCATTGATGGAGGTGGGGAGGGAAGGTCCATTGATGGAGATGGGGGAGGGAAGGCTCATTGATGGAGGTGGGGAGGGAAGGCTCATTGATGGAGGTGGGGAGGGAAGGCTCATTGATGGAGGTGGGGAGGGAAGGCTCATTGATGGAGGTGGGGAGGGAAGGCTCATTGATGGAGATGGGGGAGTGAAGTCTCATCTAAGTTACTGTATTGCCCAGTTAAAATTCAGTCAGTTAAAAGTATGTTTTTTTTATTTTTTATGGGATTTTAAAAGAAAGAGGCCTGTTAAGAATAAAAACTAATTAAATCGCTGGTAACTTTAGTAAAGTAGAGTTTCTCCTTTAAACAAGTGGCACCAATCCCAGAATGTTTCCACGACTAATAAAGCTTTCATTGGCTTCAAGTGACACATTGACTTTGGTGACTTCTTTTAATAATATCCCAAAAAAGTTAACATATGAAACGTTTTACAAAATAGTCACTTTACGCTAAATAGATGTTTAAGGTTAAAAAAAAAAAAAAAAAAACAGCGATATTTCCGGGGACATTTATGTTCTTCATTATACCGCCAATATAAAAGCATATTGGAGAGGGGGGGGGGGGGGGGGGGGGGGGGGGGGGGGGGGGGGGGGGGGGGGGGGGGGGGTGTGTGAGGAAATTCGTCTAGAATCTGGAAGGAACACTAATGGCATGCAGAGCTCCAGCGGGAAGATAACGAGGTTATTCGGTGAATTTGGAAACAGATTTTTTGTATTTAACCGAGAAAAATATGAAAATAAAAAAAAAGTAAAAAGAATCGTCCAATCCAACGCAGTAAAAAATAAAAAAAAAGGAGCAATGATTTGTAGATTTACATTGCAAAGGATAGGCAACAAAGTAACAAAACCAAATCATTTCATTTCTGCATTTTAAGTTTTTAAACCTTCCTACTGCGCAATTCACTTCTTTACCGCAAAATCTCACATCACCCGGGACGCGAGGGGTTAATATTCTCCCGCAATCGCAGGGGCGGCACCCTTTATGTAGATTAGGGGCCGGGCGAATAGATAAGGGGGTGGCACCCTGCATGTAGATTAGGGGCCGGACTAAGGGATTAGGGGCGGCACCCTTTAATGTAGATTAGGGGCCGGACTAATGGATTAGGGGCGGCACCCTGTATGTAGATTAAGGGCCAGATTAATTGATTAGGGGCTGCACCCTGTATGTAGATAAGGGGCCGGGCGAATGGATTAGGGGAGGCACCCTGTATGTAGATTAGGCGGGCGAATTGAATAGGGGGCAGCACCCTGTATGTAGATTAGGGGGTCGGACGAATGGATTAGGGGGTGGGACCCTGTATGCAGATTAAGGGCCAGATGAATTGATTAGGGGGCTGCACCCTGTATGTAGATTAGGGGCCAGGCGAATGGATTAGGGGCTGGCACCCTGTTTGTAGATTAGGCGGACAAATTGAACAGGGGTGGCACCCTTTATGTAGATTAGGGGCCGGACGTATGGATTAGGGGGAGGCACCCTGTATGTAGATAAGGGGCTGGGTGAATGATTAGGGGGAGGCACCCTGTATGTAGATTAGGGTCCGGACGAATAGATAAGGGGGCGGCACCCTGCATGTAGATTAGAGGCTGGGCGAATGGATTAGGGGCCGGCACCTTGTATGTAGATTAGGGGCCGGGCGAATAGATAAGGGGGCGGCACCCTGCATGTAGATTAGGGGCCGGACTAATGTATTAGAGGCGGCACCCTGTATGTAGATTAGGGGCCGAGCAAATTGAATAGGGGCGGCATCTTGTATGTAGATTAGGGGCCAGACGAATGGATTAGGGGGAGGCACCCTGTATGTAGATTAGGGGCCGGGCGAATGTATTTCGGGACGGCAACCTGCATGTAGATTAGGGGCGGCACCCTGTATGTAGATTAGGGGCCAAGCAAATTGAATAGGGGGCAGCACCCTGTATGTGGATTAGGGGCCGGGCAAATTGAATAGGGGCGGCACCCTGTATGTAGATTAGGGGCCGGACGAATGGATTAGGGGGAGGCACCCTGAATGTAGATTATGGGATGGTCGAATGGATTAGGGGCGGCATTAGGGGGAGGGACCCTGTATGTAGATTAGGGGCTGGGCGAATGGATTAGGGGGAGGGACCCTGTATGTAGATTAGGGGCTGGGCGAATGGATTAGGGGCGGCACCCTGTATGTAGATTAGGGGCTGGGCAAATGGATTTCGGGGCGGCAACCTGCATGTAGATTAGGGGCCAGGCAAATGGATTAGGGGCGGCAACCTGTATGTAGATTAGGGGCCGGGCGAATTGAATAGGGGGCAGCACCCTGTATGTAGATTAGGGGCCGGACGAATGGATTAGGGGCGGCACCCCAGTATGACCACAACAATCCCAGGACATACAGGTACGTCCTAAAAGGCGGAAAGTGGTAAAGGTATCATTGATGATGTCATAAGGGGGACCAGCCAATCATTGTTCGTTGATGGATGGTGTTGGAGTCACCAATGCTGCCCCAGACAGGCCAATCTTCAAACTCCATATCCATTCCAAGAACACGGAGCGTACATGTTCATGCAACGATCACGTGAATATCTCATGTCTATGCAAAGCTTTGCAAATACTCTCCAAGATATTGTTACAACAATAAAATACACATAATAACAATGTTTATAAACAAAGCTACTACTTGTCTCTATCTTCAGTCAAGCTTCCTTTCTATTTTGGATACAATGTATAAATCGCCGTAACCAATCACAACCTATCAGATACATTTTCACTCCTCGGATCGTATCGCCGCCAATTTTGTATCCGACCCAAAATGTTAAAAAGGGACTGACCCCCGTACTATGACCCTTCCACGTCTAATAATCTTCTTCTAACAACAAACACGCTTTTTTTTTAGGAGAGATTTTGTCGCGGCTACAAAATGTCACTCGTGTGACATATTCCTAAGGGAGGAAGAGAAATCATTTCATAGATGTCGAATTCAATGTCACCCAAGTCAGCCGCCTGATTTTATTCTGCATTCTGCACGATGTATGGGGGAAAAAAAAATTAGAGATGGAAATTGGCCGATGCAGAAATATCTCTGCGGTATCTTCTTATGTGGCACAAATCATTTAACAAGAGCAAAAACTGAAAACGCACAGCGACAAATGAAAATTGAGGAAACTAAAAAAAAAAAAAAAATTCCGGGTTATGGCAAAAAATAAAAAACGTTTTGCTTTTTTATAGAAGCGCAATAAAGCATTGTGATAAATGACGCCACCCTGTGGCAGGGCATGTGCAAGGCCCCGAAAATTAGTGCAGGACAGAGAGTAATAAAGACGATTATAGGGAACACATTTCTGAGTATTAAAGAATATTGGAGAGCAAAGACGCCTTCACAGGGCAATCAACATTGTAATGGATATTCCCCATCAGAGTTTTGAGTATTTTGAGATGCTACCATCGAGGAAGTATTATAGGAGCATTGGGGCTCCTAAAAGTTATAACAAAAATATTTTCCTTTGGGGGAGGGCATATTTTAAATTCAATAATTAGGATAAGGCATATATATAATATATATATATATATATATATATAAAAAATAAATATATATATATTTATATATATATATATATATATATATATATCTAAAAAAAATATATAATATATAAAAAATATATAAAATAATATATATATAAAATATTCATATATATATATATATATATATATAATATATATAATATATATAATATATATATATATATATAATTTATGTATTAAAATGTAATAATTTAAATAATTAGGATAAGGTTTATTTTTCATATAGATATATATTTATTTTCTTATTATTTTAAGTGCAATAATTTAAATAATTAGCAAAGGTTTATTTTATATGATATGTGAGTGTTTGTAATCTGTTCTGTGTAGAGCTATACCTTAATTTTGTTGTATGATCTGGGATTGTAGATTGACAAATATACAAAACTATATATATATATATATATATATACACACATACACACACACACATATTATTACAATTTTTATATTTAAAATACATTAAAAATAAATTTAAAATAAATGTGTGTGTACACATTTATTTTAAATTTATTTTTAATGTATTTTAAATTTAAAAATTGTAAATAATTAGGGTAAGGTTTATTATATACATATATATATATATATTATATATATATATATATATAGTATAAATATATATATATATATATATATTATATATATATATATATAATAAACCTTATCTTATTATATTAAATGCAATAATTTAAATAATTAAGAAAATAAATCTTATCCTAATGATTTTAATTTTACATTTTAAAATACATAAAATACATAATTTATATATATAATATATTATATTATATTATATTATATTATATTATATATATATATATATATATATATATATATAGATATATATTATATATAATATATATATAATTTTATTTATTTTTTTGCTTTTTATTTTCTTTCTTTTTTTTTAATGGTGGTATGTGAGTGTTTGTATTCTGTTCTGCGTAGAGCTACACCTGAATTTTGTTGCATGATCTGGGATTGTAGATTGACAAATAAGAACTGGTGAATAGTGGCAAACACGTTACTGTGCATTACTGTAATTATTTTATTTTTGTTTCGTTTCATTTTTGTCTTTGTTTTTTTTCTGATGCAAATAATTTTTAGACAAAGTCTAGAAAAAAAATAGCTGGCCCAAC
>NC_053498.1:3011624-3044124 GCF_905171775.1 Rana temporaria
AGAGGCTGCATATGACGGGCACATGATGGGCACACAGGCTGCATACGATGGCACAGAGGCTGCATATGATGGCACAGGGGCTGCATATGATGGGCACAGGGGCTGCATATGGATGGGCACAGGGCTGCATATGATGGCACAGGGGCTGCATATGACGGGCACAGAGGCCTGCATATGATGGGGCACAGAGGCTGCATATGATGGGCACAGAGGCTGCATATGATGGGCACAGAGGCTGGATATTGTGGGCACAGAGGCTACATATGATGGGCACAGAGGCTTGCATATGACGGGCACAGAGGCTGCATATGATGGGCACAGAGGATTCAAACTGATGGCACAGAGGCGTCATATGATGGGCACAGAGACTGGATATTATGGGCACAAAGGCTGATATTAGGGCACAGAGGCTGGATATTATGGGCACAGAGGCTGGATATTATGGGCACAGAGGCTGGATATTATGGGCACAGGCTGCATATGATGGGCACAGAGGCTGGATATTGTGGGCACAGAGGCTGTATGATGGGCACAGAGGCTGTATGATGGGCACAGAGGCTGCATGATGGGCACAGAGGCTGCATATAATGGCCACAGAGGCTGCATATAATGGCCACAGAGGCTGCATATAATGGCCACATAGGCTGCATATGATGGGCACAGAGGCTGCATATGACGGGCACATGATGGGCACAGAGGCTGCATATGATGGGCACACAGGCTGCATATGATGGGCACAGAGGCTGCATATGATGGGCACAGGCTGCATATGATGGGCACAGGGGCTGCATATGATGGGCACAGGGGCTGCATATGACGGGCACAGAGGCTGCATATGATGGGCACAGAGGCTGCATATGATGGGCACAGAGGCTGGATATGATGGGCACAGAGGCTACATATGATGGGCACAGAGGCTACATAAGATGGGCACAGAGGCTGCATATGATGGGCACAGAGGCTGCATATGATGGGCACAGAGGCTGCATATGATGGGCACAAGAGCTGCATATGACGGGCAACAGAGCTGCATATGATGGCACAGAGGATTCAAATGATGGGCACAGAGGCGTCATATGATGGGCACAGAGACTGGATATTATGGGCACAAAGGCTGGATATTATGGGCACAGAGGCTGGATATTATGGGCACAGAGGCTGGATTTTATGGGCACAGGCTGCATATGATGGGCACAGAGGCTGGATATTGTGGGCACAGAGGGCTACATATGATGGGCAACAGAGGCTACATATTATGGGTACAGAGGCTGCATGATGGGCACAGAGGCTACATATTATGGGTAGAGAGGCTGCATATGATGGGCACAGAGGCTTCATATGATGGGCACAGAGGCTTCATATGATGGGCACAGAGGCTGCATATGATGGGCACAGAGGCTGCTTATGATGGGCACAGAGGCTGCATATGATGGGCACAAGCTACATGATGGGCACAGAGGCTACATATGATGGGCACAGAGGCTACAATATGACGGGCCACCGAGGCTACATCTGATGGGCACAGAGGCTGGCACTATATACCAGCACAATCTCCTTTGCTGGGAATGCAATGCCGGGCCTCGGCCTGCCCCCCAGAGCCCTGGAGGTCCAGTGGCATTCCCCCCCGGAGAGACCAGAGAGGACAATACAGAGCGTTATGGAGGGATAATAAGCGCGTTATCTGCGGACAGGTTATCCGATCCGGCGCTGCGCCTCGCCAAGGACGTTCCCCTCCCCCATGGAAGGACTCCGGGGGGGGGGGGGGGGGGATATATCAGGAACACAAATTTATTAGATGGAAATAAACACTTCTCCAGGATTTTATCCCGGAATGGAAATATGCAAATCACAAGAAATATCGCGGGGGGCAATTCTGAGAGCCGATCTCCGGATAGAGGAGACCGAGGACATCGCCCTCATCTGCCTGCAGAGGGCGCCACCGCAACAGCCCATTACAGAGGGACACCGGGGGAGGGGAGGGGGAAGGGGGGACACCGGGGGAGGGGAGGGGGGACACCGGTGGGAGGGGAGGGGGGGACACCGGGGGAGGGGGAGGGGGAGGGGCTCCGAACCAAAAAGAGAAGAGACAAGGAAAATGTTTATCATTTGTTCATTGTATTTATTTATAAACACGGATTGGATTGTTTTCTTTATCAGAACAATAAGACAAAACTTTAGCCCCCCCCTTTATATCAAATCAGAGTCCCCCCCTACATCAGTGTCCCCATCAGAGTCCCCCCTACATCGAGTGTCTCCATCAGAGTCCCCCCCTACATCAGTGTCTCCATCAGAGTCCCCCCCCCTACATCAGTGTCCCCATCAGAGTCCCCCCTACATCAGTGTCTCCATCAGAGTCCCCCCCTACATCAGTGTCTCCATCAGAGTCCCCCCCTGCATCAGTGTCTCCATCAGAGTCCCCCCTGCATCAGTGTCCCCATCAGAGTCCCCCCTACATCAGTGTCCCCATCAGAGTCCCCATCAGAGTCCCCCCTACATCAGTGTCTCCATCAGAGTCCCCCCTACATCAGTGTCTCCATCAGAGTACCCCCTACATCAGTGTCTCCATCAGAGTACCCCCTACATCAGTGTCTCCATCAGAGCCCCCCTACATCAGTGTCTCCATCAGAGTCCCCCCTACATCAGTGTCTCCATCAGAGTCCCCCCTACATCAGTGTCCCCATCAGAGTCCCCCTACATCAGTGTCTCCATCAGAGTCCCCCCCCTACATCAGTGTCTCCATCAGAGTCCCCCCCTGCATCAGTGTCTCCATCAGAGTCCCCCCTGCATCAGTGTCTCCATCAGAGTCCCCCCTGCATCAGTGTCCCCATCAGAGTCCCCCCTACATCAGTGTCTCCATCAGAGTCCCCCCCCCCTACATCAGTGTCTCCATCAGAGTCCCCCCTACATCAGTGTCTCCATCAGAGTCCCCCCTACATCAGTGTCCCCCTTTACATCACTTTCCCCATCAGGAGTCCCCCCTACATCAGTGTCTCCATCAGAGTCCCCCCTACATCCGTGTCCCCATCAGAGTCCCATCAGAGTCCCCCCCCCTACATCAGTGTCTCCATCAGAGTCCCCCCTACATCAGTGTCTCCATCAGAGTCCCCCCTACATCAGTGTCTCCATCAGAGTCCCCCCTACATCAGTGTCTCCATCAGAGTCCCCCCTACATCAGTGTCTCCATCAGAGCCCCCCCCTACATCAGTGTCTCCATCAGAGTCCCCCCCTGCATCAGTGTCTCCATCAGAGTCCCCCCTGCATCAGTGTCCCCATCAGAGTCCCCCCTACATCAGTGTCCCCATCAGAGTCCCCCCTACATCAGTGTCTCCATCAGAGCCCCCCCCCTCATCAGTGTCTCCATCAGAGTCCCCCCTACATCAGTGTCTCCATCAGAGTCCCCCCCTACATCAGTGTCTCCATCAGAGTCCCCCCATACATCAGTGTCTCCATCAGAGTCCCCCTTTACATCACTTTCCCCATCAGGAGTCCCCCCCTACATCAGTGTCTCCATCAGAGTCCCCCATACATCAGTGTCCCCCCCTACATCACTTTCCCCATCAGAGTTCCCACTTACCTCAGTGTCTCCATCAGAGTCCCCCTTTACATCAGAGTCCCAATCAGAGTGCCCCCTTACATCAGTGGCCCCCATCAGAGTCCCCCCTTACATCAGGGTCCCCATTAGAGTCCGCATCAGAGTTCCTCCATACATCAGTGTCCCCATCACAGTACCCCCCTTACATCAAAGTCCCTCCTTACATCATGGTTCCCATTAGAGTCCCCCTTTACATCAGTGCCCTCATCAGAATTCTTCCATACATCAGTGTCTCCATCAGAGTCCCCCCTACATCAGGGTCCCCATTTCATCAGAGTTCCCCTTACATCAGTGTACTTCCTCAAATATCGTTCACCCCCCCCCCCCCCCATGTAGATATGAGGAGTTCTTATTAAATCTGATGAATTGGGAATGAGTGGCGTTGTGACGTACGACTCCCAGGAATGTCCCCCCCCCCCCAACCACTAATCCAGAGGCTGGAGAAGATGGACGGGGACAGCTGGGCTCCTTCCGATCGGCTCCCCTCTGACTTACCTCACCTACTATGAACTTAGACTGGAGGCCTCCTTTGTAATTCCTCTTATAGGGGACACTGGGGGGAGGGGAGGGGGGGGGGACTTTAACCATTTCACTGCTAGGAATTGATACTTTGTAATTTGTTTCACATAACTGCAGAAATAGAAGAAGACACAATGGGGGGCGATTTACTAAAACCGGAGGGTGCAAAATCTGGTGCAGCCAATCCGCTTTTACCTTCAGCTTGTTCATATAAGCATTGGTAACAAAACCTGGAAGCTGATTGGCTACTGCCGTGCCGAGCTGCACCAAACTTCGCACTAGTAAATCAACAAAGGAGCGTATGTACAGAGCTCATGACTGCGACCCGGCCCCATGATCCAGGGGTGCCCGTCGCCCCCCCCCCCTTTATACACCAGGATGGGAGGGCAGGGACAACGGCAAGTAGAGGAACCGATCCCTCCATGCAGCTGCTGAATGCCCACTTCTCATCCTCCTCCATGCAGCTGCTGAATGCCCACTTCTCATCCTCCTCCATGCAGCTGCCGAATGCCTGCTTCTCCTCCTCCCCTCCATGCAGCTGCTAATTGCCCGCTTCTCCTTCTCCCCCTCCATGCAGCTGCTGAATGCCCGCTTCTCCTCCTCCCCCTCCATGCAGCTGCTAATTGCCCGCTTCTCCTTCTCCCCCTCCATGCAGCTGCTAAATGCCCCCTTCTCCTCCTCCCCCTCAATGCAGCTGCTGAATGTCCGCTTCTACCCCCTCCATGCAGCTGCTGAATGCCTGCTTCTCCTCCTCCCCCTCAATGCAGCTGCTGAATGTCCGCTTCTACCCCCTCCATGCAGCTGCTGAATGCCCGCTTCTCCTTCTCCCCCTCCATGCAGCTGCTGAATGCCCGCTTCTCCTCCTCCCCCTCCATGCAGCTGCTGAATGCCCGCTTCTCCTCCTCCCCCTCCATGCAGCTGCTGAATGCCCGCTTCTCCTCCTCCCCTTCCATGCAGCTGCTGATTGCCCGCTCCTCCCCCTCCATGCAGCTGCTGAATGCCTGCTTCTCCTCCTCCCCCTCCATGCAGCTGCTGAATGTCCGCTTCTCCCCCCTCCATGCAGCTGCTGAATGCCCGCTCCTCCCCCTCCATGCAGCTGCTGAATGCCCGCTCCTCCCCCTCCATGCAGCTGCTGAATGCCGCTTCTCTCCTCCCCCTCCATACAGCTGCTGAATGCCCGCTTCTCCTCCTCCGCCTCCATGCAGACATTCAGCTGTAGGAAGGAAATGGAGGGCATCAGTTCCTGTACATGCCGCCTCTACATCCCTGTTCTGCTGGCCCCTGTGCTTGCCTGCCCCCCCCCCCCCCCCCGCAGCACTGTCAGTTTTGCCCCTCCCACCAGCTGCTGCGGCAAATACTGTCGGGAAGAAGAAGCCAGTAAATGTGTCATCTACCCGCCCCTTTCTTGTCTATTAATGAATGGATTCAGTAAATCGAGAACGATTTATTATAGCCGAGGCATAGTAAACTAGGTTTCCTATGCCTCAGCTTATAAATGACTGGGAAGCCATTGCTGTCCATTCATTCTATGCTGCTGAGGCTGCAAAGATGGAGATTGAAGTGTCCTCAATCTCCTTGGTCTGTCTCAAAGGTGAAAGGTCAGAGGAAGGTTTTGACCCCAGATATCTCCCCCTCCCCCAACGGAGGTCATAATTATTTTTTTTTAAATAATAAAAAATGTAATTGTAAATAAATAAAATAAAATGATAAGGAAAAATAACACAAATAAAACAACTGGAGCACTTGTCGGGATAGAAGGAAGAATGGATGGGGCAAAATAACCATAAAAACCCTCGGAGGAAAAATCTGCTGCCCTCTGCTGGCAGAACGCCGTCAATGGGAAGAAGGTTTCTCCTTCCAACAGGACAATGACCCAAAGCATATGAGGTGGTTGTGTTACCCTGACCGGACGTCATATGACGTGATCAGGACGAACCGCAGGGGGGCGTTCAGCGCGGGGATCGTTGGTGTGGCGCGTTAGTCTGACGGAGGCTCTTTACCACGTGTCCAGCTGCCTGTGACCAATCACAGCTGATCACGGTATATCGTCTTTTTCTCTATCGCGTCTGACATACGCAAGGAGAGGAGAGCCGATCGACTGCTCTCCTGACAGGGGGGTCTGCGCTGATTATGAGTGCAGCCCCGCCCCCCTTGAGGATGCCTACCCAGGACAACCAGGGATGCCACCATTGACACTGACCATGCATGCCCTCTCAGGACCACAGGGATGCCACCCAGGACCACCAGGTAGGAACTTTAGATGTGCCAATCAGTGAAGCCCCGCCCCCCTTGAGGATGCCCACCCAGGACCACCAGGGATGCTGACCATGGATGCCCACTCAGGACCACAGGGATGCCACCCAGGACCACCAGGTAGGAACTTTAGATGTGCCAATCAGTGAAGCCCCGCCCCCTTGAGGATGCCCACCCAGGACCACCAGGGATGCTGACCATGGATGCCCACTCAGGACACAGGGATGCCACCCAGGACCACCAGGTAGAACTTTAGATGTGCCAATCAGTGCAGGCCCCGCCCCCTCGAGGATGCGCACCCAGGACCACCGGGGATGGCACCCATGGCACACCGGGGATGCTGACCATGGATGCCCACTCAGGACCACAGGATGCCACCCAGGACCACCAGGTAGGAACTTTAGGAGGTGCCAATCAGTGCCATTGTAGATGCCAATCAGTGCCAGCAGTAAAGCCTGCCAGTGCCTCCTCAGTGTGTCCCATCAGAGCCACCTATCAGTGCCCATCAGTGTCGCCTATAAGTGCCCATCAGAGACACCTATTAGTGCAGTCTCATCAGTGCCACCTATATGTGCCCGTCAGTGCAGCCTCATCAGCGCACATCAGTAAAAGAGAAAAATTACTTATTTACAAAAAAAAAAAAAAATTCTATCCCCACTACATATATAGATATAATAATAATAATAATAATAATAATAATAATAATAATAATAATAATAATAATAATAATAATAAATAATAATAATAAATATCTAAATTTTTTTTTTTTTAATCTCTCTCTTTCTATATCTCTATCCATCTCTTCAAATAATATAGATATTGTTTTTTATTAATATTATTATTATTTTTATGAAAAAAATATTTATTTTTTATTTACACACACACACGACATTTTCTTCACCAAAACTCGCCCAGGTTTCTGGCGTCCGTCACGGGCGCTTTGTCGTCTCCAAAAAGTTTAAAAATAGCGCACAAACTTTGCGGATTTGAAGTGTAATTCCCAGGGGCAGGTTCCCGATTTTCATGGCTCTCGGTGTGGGGGGGGGGGTGAGGGGCGACGACGGCGACGGGTCTTCTGCACAGAGCTTTAGGCAGACTTAGGCAATCCGGGGGGATTGTACATTTCATGGCTCTTTCTCTAATGGGAAAACAGACGTCCATTTCACAGTCAAGCCCCTCGTCTTCACAGACGCCCCAATTAAAGGGGTCATTCGCCAATTCAGGAGGCGTCCTCCAGACGCAGCGCGGTCGCCGTTCTTTCAATACAATATTTGTTATGAAATAATTTATAAAAGCGATACGCCTCTGACCCCGCGCGCCGCTGTTGTACCAGAAAGTCATTTCCGCCGTCCTGACCTCGCCAAGATAGGGGGGGGGTTATTGATCGGCGGCGCTCCGTTTTTTTACGCCCGGCGTTGCCTATCTCCCCTGAGCACACGCCGGCACCCAAATTATCTCGCCGTCACGCAGATTAAGTGAATGGATTGAAATGAATGATTTATTCCATGCTGTACATGCAAATCTCACTTTCCATCAAATAGATGGAAAAGTGTATCTCGGGGGAAAAAATGCCGGCAGAATATAGAAGGTGCGCTCCCCGCATGCAGAGCCGCCACTTCGCTACCGGCCGCCAATTAATATGACCCCCAATACACGCACTTGTGACCTACACCCACCACAACAATGAACCCAATGTAATGATATACAAAGCTGATATTCTGATGATAAACACACAGGATATATAGAAGGACAATGAATGGGATTCTCTATGGTCACTCCAAGGTCAGACGTGTGGAAATGCAAACAAGCTCCGCTACAGGAACATTCAAAGGCCCTTAGAGTGATACTAAAAGGATAAAACGTTATTTTATGGTAAAAAAATAAATAAAAAAATAAAATAAAAATGCTATACTTACCCGCTCTGTATAACGATATTACACAGAGCAGACATGATCCTCCTCTTCTGGTCCCCCCCCCCCCCCCCCCCCCCGCTGGAGATGGCTGCTGCATCCTTCTCCAGGTGCCATCGTAGCATGTTGGGTGGTAAGAAGGCACTCCTTCATGGGTGGTAAGAACTAAGAACGCACCCTTTTGTGGGTGGCAAGAAGACACCCATTCGTGGGTGATAAGAAGGCACCCCTTTATGGGCGGTAAGAAGGCACCCCTCCGTGGGCGGTAAGAAGGTACCCATTCGTGGGTGGTAAGAAGTCACCCCTTCATGGGTGGTAAGAAGTCACCCCTTCATGGGTGGTAAGAAGGCACCCATTCATGGGTGGTAAGAAACTAAGAAGGTAACCCCTTCATGGGTGGCAAGAAGGCACCCCTTTGTGGGTGGCAAGAAGGCACCCCTCCGTGGGTGGTAAGAAGGCACCGCTTTGTGGGCGGTAAGAACTAAGAAGGTACCCCTTTGTGGGTGGCAAGAAGGCACCCATTCATGGGTGGTAAGAACTAAGAAGGTACCCTCTTTGTGGGTGGCAAGAAGGCACCCCTTTGTGGGTGGCAAGAAGGCACCCCTCCGTGGGTGGTAAGAAGGCACCCCTACGTGGGTGGTAAGAAGGCACCCATTCGTGGGCGGTGGTAAGAAGGCACCCCTTCATGGGTGGTAAGAACTAAGAAGGTACCCCTTTGTGGGGTGGCAAGAAGGCACCCCCTCTGTGGCTGGTAAGAAGGCACCCCTTCATGGCTGGTAAGAAGGCACCCTTTAGTGGGCGGTAAAAAAGGCACCCCCTTCGTGGGCAGTAAGAAGACCACCCCTTCGTGGGTGGTAAGAACTAAGAAGGTACCCCTTTGTGGTTGGCAAGAAGGCACCCCTTTGTGGGTGGCAAGAAGGCACCCCTTCGGGGGTGGCAAGAAGGCATCCCCTTCGTGGGTGGTAAGAACCAAGAATGCACCCCCTTTATGCATAGTAAGAAGGTGGATGGTAAGTGGATGGTAAGAATTCACCCATTTGTGAGTGGTATAAAGGCACCTCTTCGAGGGTGGCAAGAAGGCACCCCTTTATAGGTGGCAAGAAGTTATACCTCCATGGGTGGTAAGACTTAAGAAGGCAACCCTTCATGGGTGGTTAGAAAGCATACCTTCATGGGTGGTAAGAACTAAGAATTCACCACTTCACTTTGTGTACGGTAAGAAAGCACCCCTTTGTGGGTGGCAAGAACTAAGAAGGCAAGGTGGACCTAATAAAGAGAGTCCAACCCACTACTTGCAAGGGGGACCTAATAAAGGGGTTCCAACCCGGTACTAGCAAGGGAAGCCTAATAAAGGGGGGTCCCAACCTTCTACTAGCAAGGGGGACCTAATACAGGGGGTCCAACCCACTACTTGCAAGGGGGACCTAATAAAGGGGTTCCAACCCGGTACTAGCAAGAGAAGCCTAATAAAGGGGGTCCCAACCTTCTACTAGCAAGAGGGACAACCTTCTACTAGCAAGAGGGACCTAATAAAGGGGGTCCAACCTTCTACTAGCAAGGTGGACCTAATAAAGGGGGGTCCCAACCTTCTACTAGCAAGGTGGACCTAATAAAGTGTCTGATGAGGGTATATCCCTTTAATACCTGGCAGAGTATACAGATCTACAATACCAGTCTTGCCTCGTAGTCTCTGGATCCATGCCAGGCTCAGATACAGAGAGGAAAACTTTCTTCATGGAAAAAGAAAGTCTGGGGAACAAGATGCCCCGCGGACTGCATGTCCTCCCGGGGGGGGGGGGGTGGAGACCTATGACTAATGAAATGGGTATACTGTGGGCACATCAAGGAATGCAGCAGTTGTCTCCTCTCCCACCCTCACACCGGGAGGGGAGGAAGGAGAGATGGACAGATGTTCTCCGAAGGGGTTCCGATGTCCACACCACTCTTCATATGACACTTTTATGAGGCTCATTAACGTAGGAGCTTCTTTCTCACTGTTTTGATACGTTTGGCATGTTTTTTATGGACTATTAAAAAGGTTCCTCTATTCTGTAAACTGGAAATGAAATAAATGTGAATGCAGAAAAAATGCCTGAAGAAAAAACAAAGTCTGTACTGACGTTATGGGAAAAACCGGGACGGTGCAGCTCAGCCTCAGACGATGGCCAGAGATGTTCCACCTTCTAAAGACATGCTGATAAGCCAATTGGCCCCCGTCTAAATTGGCCCTCGTATATGTATGAATGCGTGTTAGGGACAGGGATGGACTGGCCATTGGGACTACAGGGAGTTTCCCGGTGGGCCGATGGCTCAGTGGGCCACTTCAGTGACAGCGGACTGCTGCCCCCTCTGCTCCTCTGTCTCTCCCTTCCCGCAGTGCTCACCTCCTCTCCCTCCCCACAACGCTCAACTGGAGTGAGCAGAGAAGCAGGGGGAGGACCAAAGGAGCAGGGGGAGGGGACAGACAGCTGACTCAACAGCTATGGCCTGGGAGTTTCTCACTTCTCCCTAATCTTGTCCCATAAGGGGGGCACTAAACTGATTCTTTGCCCCGGGTGAAATAACGTCTAGCTTCCCCACTGGTACTGCCTATAAGAGTTCCAGTACCAGCCGTTCTACTCTAATAAAGTAGAATGGCTAGTGAAGGGGTAGAGGGGGCTTGGGTGCCTGGGGGAGGTGCAGGGAGTTGTCGGCCCTCATGGGAGAGGCCTGTCAAAGTGGGCCGGTCTGGATGAAGTCCAGGGCCAAATTTTTGTCCCAGTCCAGCCCTGGTTAGGGACCTTGGTTCCCAACGCGTTGAGATCCTACGGGGTAAATGACCGTGCTATATCAAAGATGCAACTCAACTCATAAATTAATCAATGGTGTTGGGACGCCATGGATGGGTCCTGGAAAATAGGTATACGGGGCCTGTAAATAGGTATACGGGGCCTGTAAATAGGTATACTATACGGGGCCTGTAAATAGGTATAAGGGGCCTGTAAATAGGAATACGGGGGCCTGTAAATAGGTATACGGGGCCTGTAAATAGGTATAAGGGGCCTGTAAATAGGTATACGGGGCCTGTAAATAGGTATACGGGGCCTGTAAATAGGTATAAGGGGCCTGTAAATAGGTATAAGGGGCCTGTAAATAGGTATAAGGGGCCTGTAAATAGGTATACGGGGCCTGTAAATAGGTATACGGGGCCTGTAAATAGGTATAAGGGGCCTGTAAATAGGTATACGGGGCCTGTAAATAGGTATACGGGGCTGTAAATAGGTATAAGGGGCCTGCAAATAGGAATACGGGGCCTGTAAATAGGTATAAGGGGCCGGTAAATAGGTATAAGGGCCTGTAAATAGGTATACGGGGCCTGTAAATAGGTATACGGGGCCTGTAATAGGTATACGGGGCCTGTAAATAGGTATACGGGGCCTGTAAATAGGTATACGGGGCCTGTAAATAGGCATACGGGGCCTGTAAATAGGTATAAGGGGCCTGTTAAATAGGTATACGGGGCCTGCAAAATAGGTATACGGGACCTGCAAATAGGTATACGGGGCTGTAAATTAGGTATACGGGGCCTGCAAATAGGTATACGGGGCCTGCAAATAGGCATACGGGGCCTGGAAATAGGCATACGGGGCCTGGAAATAGGTATACGGGGCTGGAAATAGGCATAAGGGCCTGGAAATAGGTATACGGGGCCTGGAAATAGGCATAAGGGGCCTGGAAATAGGTAAACGGGGCCTGGAAATAGGCATAAGGGGCCTGGAAATAGGTATACGGGGCCTGGAAATAGGTATACGGGGCCTGGAAATAGGTATACGGGGCCTGGAAATAGGTATACGGGGCCTGGAAATAGGTATACGGGGCCTGGAAATAGGTATACGGGGCCTGGAAATAGGTATACGGGGCCTGGAAATAGGCATTGTAAATCACGGCTGTTTGGGTTGTGGTGGAGGGGAACAACAAGAGGCAGTTTAGGAGTACTCAGGGATTCCCCCCCCCCCCCATACAGAGGTGATCCAGAAAAGGGGAACAAATGACTTGCCGTTCTCCCAGGAGGGTGGATCCATGGCCTCAGTAGAGAGTTAAACAACGAAGGGCGCCAGTCACTTTAGTATTTCTCAAGGTTTTAAAGCCCTGGCTCACAGAGAGAAAGGGTTAGGGTCTCAATTTCCTCCAGCAACATGGGTTCCAGGCTTTCCCCCTTGGGTGCTGAACCCTCTCTTAACCAGGCGGGGAAGCTTAAGGGATTGTGCAAGGTCCACACAGGCTTCTGGCCTAGTTATCACAGGCTCTACGTAGGGTGACCACGTGTCCCGGATTGCCCTGGACAGTCCCGCATTTTGCGGTTCTGTCCCGGGCACCTCAATTCCAGGACAGTACAGTTTTCCAGAATGAAACTGACACAGCCAACCCCCCAGGCTCGATCTGATGCCCCCAAAAAAGGCCTCCATGGGTCTCGGCCAGCCAGGACAAGTACTGTCAGTGAGTGAAGTGGTGATGCGGCGGCCTTTTTCGGGGCATGATTAGTGCTTCTGGGTAGAGCGCGCACCCGCCGCACCGGCTGTGCTGTGATTTGGTACATCACAAGCTGATTTTTGGGAGGGGTTTAGAAATGTGGTCACCCTAGCTCTACGGCATAGACCTTCCCAGGCCACAGCTCAGGGAGAAAGAGCTCAGTGAAGCGTGCCTTCTAAAACAGCAGTCATTAAATGGCGGCCTGCGGTCCGTGCACGGACTGAGCGATGCTCTTGCCCGGACCGCCAGTGTAGTAGCAGTCACTGGCTTGTTGGGACTGCGGGTTTCCCAGCAACCAGTAACGTTGCAAGTGTGTGCGCCCCGCCTCCCGACCGCGGGTCTCACTCCGTCTTCTGTCACAAGAGCGCCTGGTCGGGGGTGAGACGTCACGTGCATGCTCCACCCCCTGCTACTCGCAACTCCCGGTTTTCTGTCACAAGAGTGCCTGGCCGGGTGTGACATCACGTGCGCGCTCCGCCCCATCCCCCTGCTACTCGTGGCTCCTGTCCCGACTCTCACAGCTTGTGCTGACTACTCCTGAGCTCAAGGTATGTGGGGCACATGTTTCCTAAGAAAAACGGGGGGGGGGGACCATAATTCTGACGTGCCCTGCAATGAAATTGACTGACACCCCTGCGGACCTCGATACCTCTTCTTCTTTTACCAAGCCTTGTTTGGGAAAGGCTGATCTACAGTGTATTTTGCCCGGTGGTGGTGGCGGCATCGGTCACTTGAAGACGTCAGGGGCACGTCAGCATTATGGCCATCTTCACCTGGGCACCAAATGGCCCTGTCCCAGCACAGACTACTACCCAGCAAACTAAATTTACTAAACCTCCTATACGTGTTTCGGCACTTACATATTGTACATGTATGTTGTAATGTAAGTCTAAGTTGTAAAACCCTTTAACCTATGCAAGCACACAAGAAACAAAATCAAGTCACCTGCCGCCTACACCTGCTTCACTCCAACCGGCCAGGACTAGAGAGCATCCTATTCCCGTGCCTCACTTCCATGTGACAGTATCTTCATGTTATTGCTACTTGAAGGATGAAATCAGCCGGGCGGCCGACAGCTGTGCTAAAGTCTGGCAGGACCCACGTTGACCTTCCAACCCTCTGCTTTCATTATACATGCTGAGACCCTGGCAAGACTTCAGACTCTTAGCCCTTTTCCGTGGTGGGAGTCTAGCCAGCTGCGCGCCATCTCCTAGCCTGGGAAAATAGTTCCCCCCTCGTCTTAAAGTGCAGCTCTGAAGTGTCAGAATTTCCCTGGGACTTGTGAAACCCGAGCATGCCATCCTGTGGGGCTCTCCGTATCACGCTTGGCCTATCCGGCCTTTTCTCTCGCACGTTTTAATATGGGCCTCATGAGCTGCCCTGGAATTTGAAAGCCTACAATTTGGAGGAGAGGCTTCAACACCAAACGTCTTCAAGTGACCGATGCCGCCACCACCACCGGGCAAAAACCAAGGCTTGGTGAAAGAAGAAGAAGAGGTATCGAGGTCCGCAGGGGTGTCAAAGTCAATTTCATTGCAGGGCACGTCAGCATTATGGTCGCCCTTAAAGGGCCAGTTGTATCTGTAAGACCAGATGTCCAGAGCACCCCAATCCCTCTGACATCCGATTTCAAGAGCCCCTTCTAACAATTTGCTTTTCTAACACACCTGGGTGGGCTCCGAGGGCAATGCTCTGCGCTCCGAGTCCACCCTATTTAGAAGCCTATTAGAGCCTTCAAAGAAACACCCCCGCCGCTGCGCCCGACGTCCTGAAAGGGGGCGGATGCATGAATAGGGGGTGGCCGCAGCAGCCATGCTAGGCATGAACCTATCCATTAACCATTATAGGTGGGTGGCGTGGATAGAGGGGGGGGCGGCGCCCGTGCGCTAGGGTTGCCACCTGTCCGGTTTTGACCCAGACAGTTCAGGTTTTGACAAGTGCCCGGGTTTTAGTCCACCTGAAACTCGGACACCAATACCTCCAGTCCAACTGATCTAATGGAGGCCTCTATGAGGGAAAACTGGTATTATGGTGGGGGTGACACTGACCCCTGTATTACAAGAAAGGGGGTGACACTAGCCTCTGTATTATGAGGGGGTGCTGGGTGACACCTAGGGTTGCCACCTGACCTGGATCCACCTGGACAGTCCGGGTTTTGAGTCATATGCCCGGGTTTTAGTCTGCCTGAAACCCAGACACCTTATTCAGACCAGACTGTGGCATCCCAAGTAATCGAGATAGTCACACGCAAATCTGTTGCCCTCTGTTAACGCAGTTTGGCCACACCCTCCGTTCGCCGCATTACCACTCTCCATGGTGCCCCCAAAAAGGTGTCCCAGGTCTTTTACAATTCTACTACAACTAAAATGCTGCCATGCGCCGCTAAAAAGTGTCCGTGTCTGGCTACCGTGCTCCCTTAATGGACGGGCCGCCCCTGGGTCCCACATGTGACACCAGAGGTCAAAGGTCAGAAGGCGGGTAACCCCAACTCATAGGACGCGCGGGCTAAAGACTTTCCCCGACTTGTTCATTCCCCCAACTTAGTTGGGGTAGGCGGTAGACTTTGGTGGGGGTGGGTCAGCCACGCCTTGTGACCTTTGACCTCTGGGAACCCGCCTTCTGACCTCTGGGGGAGGTCCCTGTTCCAATTCCTGAGTCCTAGCCTTTTTTTTAAGGGAAAACTCTAACCCTATCCCCCAAACCCTAGCCCCAAGTGTTACTAAGAGCACCCCTAGGGCGACCACTCCCAGGAAGCACAGACACCACAGACTGTCTTCCCAGCCCATGGCTGGACAAGGTAGACCCATTCAAACCAGGAGTGACTCGGCCCATCCAGTTTTTTCCCCCAGGGGGAATTTCACCCGTGGCCCCAACTGCCTACACTTGATCTTAGCTGAAAGGCCGAGAAGCGCTTTGCAGTAACAGATAGTCCTACTCCGGTCACGTGGTACACAATCCGGGCCTCCGTCTGTTTATAGGCACGCAGGAAACGCGCTCATTGAGTTAGGCCGATCTTTGAAGGCCGCCCGCTCTCCCCCAGCCCTGGTAAGTGGATTAGGAGGTGACCAGAAGCCGCCTTTTTTCATCGGCCGGTTCCGCTCATTAGGACACATTGTTATCTTTTGCAGTTAGTGTTAATAAAGTGTAAATAACGTGTGCAGGAAGAAGATCGGGAGGGGGGGGATTGGGTTTCCATTTACTGGGACACTGCTAATTGAATTCAGACAATAACCAGCAGCACATGGACTCAGACATACCTGAAAATTACTCCTCCACGGCTCCGGTTACCCTGTATGGGCAACAAAGCGTGGCCTTACCTTACACACCTGTGGATTAACCGGTTCATCGACCGACACGCAACCAAAGCAAGCCAGGAAACCGTAATACCTGAGCATGCACATTAAAGGGGATGTAAACCTTCCTGTTTTTTCACCTTAATGCATCCTAGACATTGTGAAAAAAAAACTCGGAGTCACCGGGCCCCCCGGCACCCCCCCACCCGTTTTACTTACCTGGCCCCTGGAATTTCCCATGCCGGGCATGCGCCATCCTTTTGCCTGGGGTTCTCGGCTCTTGATTGGATACATTGATAGCAGCGGAGCCATTGGTGGGGCCGAGTCCTGCATTCGTGTATATAGACATCGAATGCTGGACTCGAGAGCGCGCCCCTAAGGTAACCCACCGGGAGAGCGCTTCTCCTAGGGGGGTTATCTGATGCGGGGAGGAGCCGCCGAGGGACCCCAGAAGAGGAGGATCGGGGCCACTCCATGCAAAACAAACTGCACTGTGGAGGTAAGTATGACATGTTTGTTATTTGTTTTTGTATACGAGAAGAGAGAGAGAAGAGAGAGCCAGAGAGAGAGAGAGAGAGAGAGAGAGAGAGGGGAGAGAGAGAGAAAAAAAAAAAGAGAGAGAGAGAGAGAGAGAGAGAGAGAGAGAGAGAGAGAGAGAGAGAGAGAGAGAGAGAGAGAGAGAGAGAGAGAGAGAGAGAGAGAGAGAGAGAGAGAGAGAGAGAGAGAGAGAGAGAGAGAGAGAGAGAGAGAAAGAGAAAAAGAGAAAGAGAGAAAAAGAGAAAAAGAGAAAAAGAGAAAAAGAGAGAAAAGAAAAGTGAAGGGAAAGAAGAGAAGGGGAAGAAGAGAGGGAAGGAAGAAGAGAGGGAGAGAGGGAAGGAAGAAGAGAGGGAAGGAAGAAGAGAGGGAAGGAAGAAGAGAGGGAAGGAAGAAGAGAGGGAAGGAAGAAGAGAGGGAAGGAAGAAGAGAGGGAAGGAAGAAGAGAGGGAAGGAAGAAGAGAGGGAAGGGAGAGAAGGAAGGAAGAGAAGGAAGAAGAGAGGGAAGGGAGAGAAGGAAGGAGAGAAGGAAGAAGAGAGGGAAGGGAGAGAAGGAAGGAGAGAAGGAAGAAGAGAAGGAAGAAGAAGAAGAAGAAGAGAGAGAAGGGAGAGAAGTGAGAGAAGAAGAGAGAGAGAAGAAGAGAGAGAGAAGAAGAGAAGAAAGAAGAGAAGTAAGAAGAGAAGTAAGAAGAGAAGTAAGAAGAGAAGTAAGAAGAGAAGTAAGAAGAGAAGGAAGGGAGAGAAGGAAGGGAGAGAAGTGAGAGAATAAGAGAGAGAGAGAATAAGAGAGAGAGAAGAAGAGAAGGAAGAAGAGAAGGAAGAAGAGAAGGAAGAAGAGAAGGAAGAAGAGAAGGAAGAAGAGAAGGAAGGGAAGGAAGGGAGAGAAGAAGAGAAGGAAGAAGAGAAGGAAGAAGAGAAGGAAGAAGAGAAGGAAGAAGAGAAGGAAGAAGAGAAGGAAGAAGAGAAGGAAGAAGAGAAGGAAGGGAGAGAAGTGAGAGAAGAAGAAGAGAGAGAAGTGAGAGAAGAAGAAGAGAGAGAAGTGAGAGAAGAGAGAGAGAAGAAGAAGAGAAGGAAGAAGAGAAGGAAGAAGAGAAGGAAGAAGAGAAGGAAGAAGAGAAGGAAGAAGAGAAGGAAGAAGAGAAGGAAGGGAGAGAAGTGAGAGAAGAAGAAGAGAGAGAAGTGAGAGAAGAAGAAGAGAGAGAAGTGAGAGAAGAGAGAGAGAAGAAGAAGAGAAGGAAGAAGAGAAGGAAGAAGAGAAGGAAGAAGAGAAGGAAGAAGAGAAGGAAGAAGAGAAGGAAGGGAGAGAAGTGAGAGAAGAAGAGAGAGAGAAGTGAGAGAAGAAGAGAGAGAGAAGAAGAGAAGGAAGAAGAGAAGGAAGAAGAGAAGGAAGAAGAGAAGGAAGAAGAGAAGGAAGAAGAGAAGGAAGAAGAGAAGGAAGAAGAGAAGGAAGAAGAGAAGGAAGGGAGAGAAGTGAGAGAAGAAGAAGAGAGAGAAGTGAGAGAAGAAGAAGAGAGAGAAGTGAGAGAAGAGAGAGAGAAGAAGAAGAGAAGGAAGAAGAGAAGGAAGAAGAGAAGGAAGAAGAGAAGGAAGAAGAGAAGGAAGAAGAGAAGGAAGAAGAGAAGGAAGAAGAGAAGGAAGAAGAGAAGGAAGAAGAGAAGGAAGGGAGAGAAGTGAGAGAAGAAGAGAGAGAAGAAGAAGAGAAGGAAGAAGAGAAGGAAGAAGAGAAGGAAGAAGAAGAAGAAGAAGAGAGAGAAGAGAGAGAAGTGAGAGAAGAGAGAGAGAGGAAGTAGAGAAGGAAGAGAGAGAAAAAGAGAAGGAAGTAGAGAAGGAAGAGAGAGAAGGGAAGAAAAGGAAGAGCGTAGAGGAGAAAGAGAGAAGGGTAAAGATGGGAGAGAGGAAAGAAGAGAGAATGAGAGAAGAGAAAAAGGAGTAAAGAGAAAGGGAAAGAAAAAAGGAGAAAAAAGGAAAAATTGAAAAAATAAATAAAAAAAGAAGTATAAAAAGGGGGGAAAAGAGGAAAGTGAAGGAGATGAGGATGAGAAGATTACAAGACACATTTCTAGTCATTTTTCTTTTCCGGATTCTCATTTTCCAAGCCGGGAATTTCCATCTCCAGTATAAAATGTAAATTCTCTGTAATACGTTTTCTGGGCCGCCATGATGGCGCGGCGGTGGGCGGGAGTGCGCAGTAAGTAGGTGGCGGGGGAACATCTGTGGCTATCCTCTGGGAACGCCGGCTACAGATAGGACAGGTAGGCCGGGCGCACAAATATTGTCTTTCAGATTAAAAGAAAAGCGATAGATTTAATGGCGGTTTATTCCAGATAACTCATCAGCGCGATGTCGGCCCGCCATGAGGTCTGCGGCCCCGGACTTTATATGCATCAGCTGCAGCAGCCAATATAAGAGTGTATGTGTCTATATACCCCCTGCTGCTCCCTCTCCAGCAGCGTGAAATTATTGACTGATTTGATAAATAACGGCTGCGATGGAGAAGAGTTTATCAGCCGCTCTATTCCTGTCCTTCATCCAATCAATGCAGATAAAATGCAGCTCCTCCATCGATAACGATACACTCGCCATCTTTTTATCATTAAGCTGCCCTCCTGCTGCCAAGACTCTTAATTATCTCTGTATAATGGAAGAAAGGGGACCGGTCTGACCCCCCCCCCCCCTGGCCTCTGCGACTCGCCGGCGTTTGGAAGCAGCTTGAACACAAGTCACCAACTTCACCCCTATGGAGCTCCCTGATACCCCAATGCCAGGGTGGCCATAGATATCCGAGGGGGGGGGGGGGGGGGGTCAGACATCCGGTGTGACCCGGCCGCTCTCACCCATAGTCAGCAAATGCTCGGCGATTATTGTATGTTATAGTATAAGTGAGACCGACCCCTCACCTAGTAAAACAGCCCATTCAGTTTCAAATAGAAACAAAAAGACAAAACATACATATAATAAACATTATAAAAACTGCCCCGTCATTGGAGGAATAGTGTCCCATCATTGGTGTCAGTGGGGGGAATAGCGTCCCATCATTGGAGGAATAGTGTCCCATCATTGGAGGAATAGTGTCCCATCATTGGAGGAATAGTGTCCCATCATTGGAGGAATAGTGTCCCATCATTGGAGGAATAGTGTCCCATCATTGGAGGAATAGTGTCCCATCATTGGAGGAATAATGTCCCATCATTGGAGGAATAGTGTCCCATCATTGGTGTCAGTGGGAGGAATAGTGTCTCATCATTGGTGTCAGTGGGAGGAATAGTGTCCCATCATTGGTGTCAGTGGAAAGGAATAGTGTCCCATCATTGGTGTCAGTGGAAAGGAATAGTGTCCCATCATTGGTGTCAGTGGGAGGAATAGTGTCCCATCATTGGTGTCAGTGGGAGGGATAGTGCCTCATCATTGGTGTCAGTGGGAGGAATAGTGTCCCATCATTGGTGTCAGTGGGGGGAATAGCGTCCCATCATTGGAGGAATAGTGTCCCATCATTGGAGGAATAGTGTCCCATCATTGGAGGAATAGTGTCCCATCATTGGAGGAATAGTGTCCCATCATTGGAGGAATAGTGTCCCATCATTGGAGGAATAGTGTCCCATCATTGGAGGAATAATGTCCCATCATTGGAGGAATAGTGTCCCATCATTGGTGTCAGTGGGAGGAATAGTGTCTCATCATTGGTGTCAGTGGGAGGAATAGTGTCCCATCATTGGTGTCAGTGGAAAGGAATAGTGTCCCATCATTGGTGTCAGTGGAAAGGAATAGTGTCCCATCATTGGTGTCAGTGGGAGGAATAGTGTCCCATCATTGGTGTCAGTGGGAGGGATAGTGCCTCATCATTGGTGTCAGTGGGAGGAATAGTGTCCCATCATTGGTGTCAGTGGAAGGAATAGTGTCCCATCATTTGTATCAGTGGGAAGAATAGTGTCCCATCATTTGTATCAGTGGGAAGAATAGTGCCCTATCATTGGTGTCAGTGGGGGGGGAATAGTTCCCCATCATTGGTGTCAGTGGGGGGGGGAATAGTTCTCCATCATTGGTATCAGTGGGAGGAAAAGTGCCCCAATCATTGGTATCAGTGGGAGGAATAGTGCCCCATCGTTAGTAACAGTAGGGGAAATGGCGTCCCTATTAGTGTCAATGGGAGAAATGTTGCCCTATCATTAGTGTCAGAAATGATGCCCTACTTTTGGGGCCACTGGGAGGAATAAAGCCCCAAGGGCCAGATAAATTATAGCAAAGGGCCTGGCGTGCAGTGCGGCTTCTGGGAAGAATACGGGACCTGCCGCTCTAAGTTACGGCGGCGTAGTGCATCTGAGATACGCTACGCCCGCCTAAAGATAGGCGATTCTACATGAATCTGGCCCTGAATGCCTTCAGAACACAGACCAAGTCACCCAATTCCCCTAAAAAGGGAGACAGCGGACGGAGCACAGCGTGCAAGAGAAAGAGTCGAGGCCTTTTGTCTGCTGGACCCGATCCCTGTACTGCAGAACCCATGCATTGGGTTCAGCACAGGAAAAGCACTGGGCTGTGGGTGGGGGAGGGGGTTGATTTACTAAAACTGGAGCGTGCAAAATCTGGCGCGGCCTCAGAACAAGAAGCGCACCCGGGACTTTCTCTCCACACCGGGCGGCCGTCCTCTCCTCCATTCACCTTCATCTGGTAATCTGATGGACTCCAGACGCGCTCTGCGACACCGCCGACGCTTTTCCTGAGCACTGATTGGATGCGGATGTCGTTGGTTAACAAGTAGCAACTTCTGTATTTATTCTGGTGTTAAGTCCCCCCCCCCCCCTTTTTATTAAAGCTCCAGGCTCCGGCCGGGTTGGCTTACCCAAGCGCGGTGAGAGCGAAAAAGGTCAAAGGCCGGCAAAATAATAAAAAAGTCGCCAACCCTTTAAAAAGAAGCAGTTGTCCAGGAAAAAAAAAGCAGGTTTGACAGAAGATCTTCTGGGAGCGTCGGCGAGGAGGCCGTTCACCGCGCTCATATCCCCCCCCCCTCTAATTAAATTTCCAACCTTTATCCGGAGAGGATGTCGCCCTCACGTGGCATTTCCAACCTTATTTTCCAGTTGGCGTTCCGTGGGATGAAGAATCGCTGAGATCTATATTGATGATTAATATGAAATGAAGGAATTGAATCTTTCCAAGTGGCGTTAAAAACCGATCCGAGACCCCGGAACGTCTGCGGCGAATTGTCCCGCCCGCCGTCGCCAGTTAACGAAGGGTTTGGACATATGTTCCTTCATTAGGAACGTGAAAATGGTCAACCGCGCTTCACGTGATTAGGTCACAGATTTGTGGACTTGATGAGCTTTCTTGGTGGTTAATTGGTCCTCCATCAGCGCGGCCCTTCAACAGGCAAGACAATGCCACCCAAGAAAACCTTCATCCTTTTGTAAGTAACCATTTACATCAGTGGCGGCTGGGGCGCAAAATATTGGGGTGGCGCAAACAAACTGAAAAAAAATAAAATAAATTGCAGCCACTGTGCCCATCAAATGCAGCCACTGTGCCTCTCAAACGCAGCCAGTGTCCATTAAGCACAGCCACTGTGCCCATCAAAGGCAGCTACTGTAACTATCAATTGCCGCCACTGTGCCCCGTCAATTGCCGCCACTGTGCCCCGTCAATTGCCGCCACTTTGCCCCGTCAATTGCCGCCAGTGTGCCCCGTCAATTGCCGCCAGTGTGCCCCATCAATTGTCACCACTGTGCCCCATCAAATGTCGCCACTGTGTCCCACCAATTGTCCCCAGTGTGCCCCATCAATTGCCGCCACTGTGCCCCATCAATTGGCGCCACTGTGCCCCATCAATTGGCGCCACTGTGCCCCATCAATTGCCGCCACTGTGCCCCATCAATTGCCGCCACTGTGCCCCATCAATTGCCGCCACTGTGCCCCATCAATTGCCGCCACTGTGCCCCATCAATTGTCGCCAGTGTGCCCCGTCAATTGCCGCCAGTGTGTCCCACCAAATGTCGCCACTGTGCCCCATCAAATGTCGCTAGTGTGCCCCATCAAATGTCGCTAGTGTGCCCCATCAATTGCCGCCACTGTGCCCCATCAATTGCCGCCAGTGTGCCCCATCAATTGCCGCCAGTGTGCCCCATCAATTGTCGCCACTGTGCCCCACCAATTGCCGCCACTGTGCCCCATCAATTGCCGCCACTGTGCCCCATCAATTGCCGCCACTGTGCCCCATCAATTGCCGCCACTGTGCCCCATCAATTGCCGCCACTGTGCCCATCAATTGGCGCTACTGTGCCCCATCAAATGCTGCCAGTGTGCCCTGCCGCCCGGCACTCATCTGTCTCGGGTCACGGCGCTGTCCTCCACGCTCCCTCCGAGTCCTCAATGTCTTCTCCCGTCCTCTTGTGCTACAATTGGATCCAATCACAGCGCCTGTCGCTTCAGCCAATCAGGTGACCGGTAACCAGACCCGGTGCACATCTGATTGACTGAGAGGCGGGTCAGTGTTAGGGAAGCGATTTGTTTATTTCCTTAACACGACACTGTAAACGGCGAATGGAACTGCCGCTACGATTGTTCTTACGGCGCACAGAATCTCAATCCGAACAGACGCACAACTAAAGAGTGGTCAGGGGCGGGTTTTAGTCTATGGCAGTTCCTCTTTAGAGCAGCAGAGGGAGGAATTTATGAACAATTCTGAAGTCTTATTATAAAATCCGTCCCGTAATCTGTTATTCCGCATTCCCTGGCTGTGCGACAGACGTGATGAACCTCTCTAACGCCTCGTACACACAGTCCGACTTCTGAGCGCGCAAAAGTCCGCCGTGAGTCCGACGGAAAGAAAGAGAACAGATTATCTAAGGTCCGTCGGACTTCCGAGAAAAAAAGTGCGATGGAGGCTACACACGGCCGGGCTTTCCGAGAAAAGAAGCCCGTCTGACTTATTTTTTCCCCTCGGAAAGTCCGCCCGTGTGTACACGGCCTTAGTGTTGGTCGGAGGTCGGGAAATTTCAGGTTCAAGGTCACTCAGGAAAAATAGAAAATGAAGGTAAGTCTCTGAGCCGGCATTTCGCTCGCCGTTACCAGAGATGACCATTTCTTTTGGTATTGGTTCTTTTTTATTATCCATCATTACAGCCCAGGAAATACCTGTGTGTGCGGGACAATGAGGCGGCGCATCGCGCCACGGTAATTACTCAGACCCAGGCGCACGGACACCAGATATCGCTCACTGTCTGCAGATCATTCAATTACAAAGGTTTCCAAACAACATCCATTCATTGAACCTAATCCAGGATATGGGGGGCTGGGAAGGCGGAGATTAGGACGGCGAATGCAGAGACGTGCGCCCGGCAGGCTAAAACGATCAGAAGCGCAACAGTGGATTTATACCCCAGCTAATAAACATATTTACAATGTATGCACCAAGAAATAAAAAGAGTTACAATGTTTACACCGAGAAATAAAAAGTTACAATGTATACACCGAGAAACAAAAAGAGTTACAATGTTTACACCGAGAAATAAAAAGTTACAATGTTTACACCGAGAAACAAAAAGAGTTACAATGTTTACACCAAGAAACAAAAAGAGTTACAATGTATACAACGAGACACAAAAAGAGTTAGTGGGCCAGATTCAGATAGGAGATACGACGGCGTATCTTCTGAAACGCTGTCGTATCTCTGAGTGCCGGCCGTCGTATCTATGCGCCTGATTCAGAGAATCAGTTACGCATAGATATCCCTAAGATCTGACTGGTGCAAGTGTCTTACACCGTCGTATCTTAGGCTGCATATTTACGCTGGCCGCTAGGTGGCGCTTCCGTATAGTTACGCGAGGAATATGCTAAATAGGTATTTACGCCGATTCAGAAATGTACGTCCCGCTGCCGCATTTTTTTACGTTCGGCTTTTTCCGGCGTAAAGTTGCCCCTGCTATATGAGGCGTAGCTAATGTTAAGTATGGACGTCGTTCCCGCGCCGAGTTTTGAAAAATTTTCGTTGTTTGCGTAAGTCGTTCGCGAATAGGGCTGGACGTAATTTACGTTCACATTGAATCCAATACGTCCTTGCGGCGTACTTTGGAGCAATGCACACTGGGATATTTCACTGACGGCGCATGCGCCGTTCCAAAAAAAACGTCAAAAACGCGGGGTCAACTAAAATTTAAATAAAACACGCCCACAACATCCCCATTTGAATTAGGCGGGCTTACGCCGCCACACATACGTCACGCCGCCGTAACTAAGGGCGCAAGTTCTTTCTGCATACGGAACTTGCGCCCAAAGTTGCAGCGGCGTAACGTATCGGAGATACGTTACGCCTGCAGAAAGATGCGATCATCTTTCTGAATCCGGCCCACAATGTTTACACAAAGACACAAAGGATTTACAATGTTTACACCGAGACACAAAAAAAGAGTTACAATGTTTACACCGTGACACAAAAAGGATTTACAATGTTTACACCGAGACACAAAAAAGAGATACAATGTATACACCGAGAAATAAAAAAGAGTTACAATGTATACACCGAGACACAAAAAGAGATACAATGTTTACACCGAGAAACAAAAAGAGTTACAATGTTTACACCGAGAAATAAAAATAGCAAATGGGCGTACAGGTACGTCCCCTTTAAATTGCATCATTGTGGGTGCCTGCCCGCCTAGTGCTCTTTGACCGTGCCCGCGGAACCCGCAGGACCCGTGGACACTATGTCCCCCGGTGTCCCGCGATCGGGTCACGGGGAGGCAGAACGGGGGGGATGCCTGTGTAAACAAGGCATCTCCCTGTTCTGCCTAGTGACAGGACACCGATTGTCCCTCCCTGTCATCAGGAGCAGGGATCACTGTCATGTCACTGGTAGCCCAGCCCCCCACACAGTTAGAATCACTCCCTAGGACACACTTAACCCCTTCCTCACCCCCCCCTAGTGGTTAACCCCTTTCCTGCCAGTGTCATTTACACATTAATCACAGTCATTACAAAGGTTTCCAAACAACATCCATTCATTGAACCTAATCCAGGATATGGGGGGCTGGGAAGGCAGAGATTAGGACGGCGAATGCAGAGACGTGAGCCCGGCAGGCTAAACCGATCAGAAGCACAACAGTGGATTTATACGCCGGCTAATAAACATATTTACAATGTATACATCGAGAAATAAAATTACTAATAAAAATTTAATTTATAAAAAAAATGCCATAAAACTATCCCCTATTTTGTAGACGCTATAACCTTTGCGCAAACCAATCAAGAAACGCTTATTGCGATTTTTTTTAAAACAAATGAAGAATACTTGTCGGCCTAAAGTGAGGAAAAAAAATATGGCCCGGATTCAGAAAGAACCGCGTATCTTTAGGCGGGCGTAGCGCATCTCATATGCGCTACACCGCCGTAACTTAGTCAGGCGAGTAGCATATTCAGAAATAACTTGCGCCCGAAGTTACGGCGGCGTAGCGTATATGGGCCGGCGTAAGCCCGCCTAATTCAAATGATCCAGGCAGTGGGCGTGTTGTATGGAAATGAATCGTGATCCCATGTAAATGACGCACTTAACGAACGGCGTATGCTCAGTATCACGTCGAATTTTCTCCCAAAGTTACGCCAGATCAATGTTTAGGCGACGTGAACGTAACCTACACCCATCCCCATTCACGGACGACTTACGCAAACGACGTAAAATACGGCGCTGTTCCGACGTCCATACCTTAACATGACTTACCCCTGCTTTATGAGGGGTAAAGTTACGCCGGACCGACGCCTTACGTAAACGGCGTAGCTAAATCCGACGGGCGCAAGTATGTTTCTGAATCTGCGTATCTACCTCATTTGCATATTCGACGCGGAAATATATGGAAGCGCCCCTAGCGGCCAGCGTAAATATGCACCCCAAGATACGACGGCGTAGGAGACTTACGTCAGTCGTATCTTAGACAAATTCTGGCGTATCTGATTCTTTGAATCAGGCGCCGAGATACGACGCCTCACATTCAGACTTACAACGGCGCATCTGGAGATACGCCGTCGTAAATCCTTTTTTTATTTTTTTTGGGGATATCTATTAAAGCAAAAAAAGGACGTCAATTTTGTTTGGGAGCCACGTCGCAACGTGGCTCCCAAACAAAATCGGCGTCCTTTTTTCCCCACGAATAGAGCTTTCTTTTGGTGGTATTTGATCACCTCTGCGGGTTTTATTTTTTGCGCTATAAACAAAAATAGAGCCACAATTTTGAAAAAAAATAAATATATTTTTTTACTGTTTGCTATAATAAATATTATAATAAATATAAATATATTTACAATGTATAGAGAGAGAAATAAATATATTTACAATGTATAGAGAGAGAAATAAATATATTTACAATGTATAGAGAGAGAAATAAATATATTTACAATGTATAGAGAGAGAAATATATATATTTACAATGTATAGAGAGAGAAATATATATACAATGTATAGAGAGAGAAATAAATATATTTACAATGTATAGAGAGAGAAATAAATATATTTACAATGTATAGAGAGAGAAATCTATTTACAATGTATAGAGAGAGAAATATATTTACAATGTATAGAGAGAGAAATAAATATATTTACAATGTATAGAGAGAGAAATAAATATATTTACAATGTATAGAGAGAGAAATCTATTTACAATGTATAGAGAGAGAAATATATTTACAATGTATAGAGAGAGAAATAAATATATTTACAATGTATAGAGAGAGAGAGAGAAATATATTTACAATGTATTGAGAGAGAGAGAAATATATTTACAATGTATAGAGAGAGAGAAATAAATATATTTACAATGTATAGAGAGAGAAATAAATATATTTACAATGTATAGAGAGAGAAATATATTTACAATGTATAGAGAGAGAAATAAATATATTTACAATGTATAGAGAGAGATATAAATATGTTTACAATGTATAGAGCTGCTGTAATGTATGAAATGAGATGGCTTTATGTAGACGGAACGTGCGACAATCTCTTCCCGCACACTCCGCACATCACAGCGCTTATAGAGACCAATATAGAGATCACAGTCACTGTGAAGGCAGCAGCTTCATCATTGATTTGCTGTCAGTGCTGAATATATTATTATTATTATTTAAATTCAGATTGCAAGTGACAAATAAAATACTATGGCGCTGTCGGGAAGTGGCGAATCGTTACACCGACATAGACAGGAGAACATTACAATTTAGACAATGTGAATACACAAAGATTTTATAAAAATCCTAATTTTAAGAACATTCGTTCAATTTTTATAATCATCAGTGGAGTCAAAATCGATTTTCATTTTCAACTGCGGCGGCGGGAAAATTCGAAGGGACAGGAAGGAAACACTGTTCTCGACCGAACCACATTTTTGGACACTGTATGTGGTTTTAATTCAGATATTTTAACCACTTAAGGACCAGGCCTATTTTTTTTAAACTTGTAGCTGGATTCAGGTAGAGGCGCGCATTTTTACGGCGGCGGCGTAGCGGATTGTATTTACGCTACGCCGCCTTAGTTAGAGAGGCAAGTGCTGTATTCACAAAGCACTTGCCTCCTAAGTTACGGCGGCGTAGCATAAATGGGGCCGGCGTAAGCGCGCCTAATTCAAATGAGTATGAGGGGGGCGCGTTTTATGTAAATGGGTGGTGACCCGACGTGATTGAAGTTTGTTTACGAACGGCGCATGCGCCGTCCGTGTACATATCCCAGTGTGCATTGCTCCAAAGTACGCCGCAAGGACGTATTGGTTTCGACGTGAACGTAAATGACGTCCAGCCCCATTCACGGACAACTTACGCAAATGATGTAAAAAATTTCAAATTTCGACGCGGGAACGACGGCCATACTTAACATCGACTAGGCCAGCTATTTGTTCGACTAACTTTACGCCGGGAAAAAGCCGTACGTAAACGACGTAAAAAAATGCGTACGTTTCTGAATCGGCGTATCTAGTCATTTGCATATTCTACACCGAACTCAACGGAAGTGCCACCTAGCGCCCAGCGTAAATATTGCACCCTAAGATACGACGGCGTAGGAGACTTACGCCGCTCGTATCTTAGCCTAATTTAAGCGTATATGGTTTCCAGAATACGCTTAAATTTGCAACGGCGCAGATTCAGATTTACGTTGGCGTATCTACTGATACGCCGGCGTAAAGCTACCTGAATCTAGCTATTGGTGTTTACAAGTTAAAATACGTTTGCTTTTTTTAGAAAATTACTTAGAACCCTGAAACATTATGGCCCAGATTCACAGAGAGCAAGGCGCACATTACGCCGCCGTAGAGTAACCAATGTACGCTACGCCAACGCAGCGCAGAGAGGCAAGCAGTGCATTCAGCATGCCAGTGCTCCCAACGCTGCGCCAGCGTGGCGTGGGATTCGAAGGCGTACGCCGAAGTAGGTGGAAGTGGGCGTGACCCATGCAAATGAGGCGTGACCACATGCAAATGATGGGCGGAGCGACAGACAGATATGGATCACGAACTGCGCATGCGCCCTGACGTGGACGCACCCCCCTGCGCCTGCTCACAACCACGTCGGAACAACTGCCTAAACTACGCCGGATCACTGCGTAGGGCGTGAACGTAACCTACGCCCAGCCAGACACACGTCCAACGTAAAATACGCCGGCTTGTGTTCCCTGGTGCAGACCTTTGCATGTCTGCATGTCTGTTGCTGGGTTACACCTCCTTCATGGGGAATAACTTTACGCCGGACGTACAACTTAAGCGTAGCCTGCGTCGGGCGCACGCAGGTTCGTGAATCGCCGTATTTCCCTCATTTGCATGTTTGAATGGCTAATCAATGGGAGCGGCACCATGTGCCCAGCCTAAATGTGCGACCACCCTACGCCGGTATAAGCAAGCTACGTCGGCGGGGTGTAGTCTGGTTTTAGGCGCATATCTGTTTGTGGGTCTGGCGCACAGATACGACGGCGCACATTTGCACTTACGTCGGCGTAATTTGTTATACGTCGGCGTAAGTGCTTTATGAATCTGGGCCTATATATATATATATTTTCCAGACACTCATGGCGTTCATTGCAATACTTAATGTCACATCGTATTTGCGCAGTGGTCTTACAAACGCGAATTATTATTTTTTTAAATACACTTTTTTTTTTAATTATAAAGTAAAAAATAAAAACAGTAAAGTTAGCCCAATTTTTTTTTATATTGTAAAAAATAATGTTACACCGAGTAAATCGATAACCCAACATGTCGCGCTTCAAAATTGCGCCCTTTGACATCTTGAAATCTCCATAGGCGACGTTTAAAAATGTCTACAGGTTGCACGTTTTGCGTTACAGAGGAGGCATAGGCGTGTGCACAGGGTGTGCCAGATGTGCCTGGGCACACCCTAATCACCCTGTGCTGCACTGATTTCCCCTGCTGCTGAAAGGGACTCTGCAATCTCTGTCTCAAAAGTGAGACATCATGGGTCAGTTTAGACCCCTGATATTTGACCAAAGCCCTCCAATGGGGCTTGTAAAAAAAAGAATAAATGATTGCAAAATAAATAAATAAAAAATTGTAAAAATAAATTATTGCAAAAAAAAAAAAAATATGAAAAAATCAATTGTAAAAAAGTAATATAAAAAAAATAAAACTACTAACATTATTCTCTGCCCTACTGACACCGTCCACAGCTCTACTGACACTATTCATTACCCTACTGCTTTATAATATATATATTTTACACAATATATACAAACACACACACACAGATATGCGTTTGAGCTTTGGGGTGCACACCCTAATGCAATAGGCTGTGCACACCTATGAGAGGAGGTCTAGAGCGAGAGCAATAATTCTAGCACCATTGATCGCGGGGATAGCTCACATGTGTGGTTTGAACACCGTTTACATATGCAGGCGCGACTTTGATTCTGCATGGCGAGACGGGGCACTTTAAACTTTTTTTCTTATTCATTTTCCTTTTTTATTTCCCTCTCAAAAAAAAAATATTCCCTTTAACACCATTGGATGGAAGTGACATTTTAGGGTGGGGAGGGGAAGTCTCATTGATGGAGGTGGGGAGGGAAGTCTCATTGATGGAGGTGGGGAGGGAAGGCTCATTGATGGAGGTGGGGAGGGAAGGCTCATTGATGGAGGTGGGGAGGGGAAGTCTCATTGATGGAGGTGGGGAGGGAAGTCTCATTGATGGAGGTGGGGAGGGAAGGCTCATTGATGGAGATGAGGAGGGAAGGCTCATTGATGGAGATGGGGAGGGAAGACTCATTGATGGAGGTGGGGAGGGAAGACTCATTGATGGAGGTGGGAGGGGAAGGCTCATTGATGGAGGTGGGGGGGAAGTCTCATTGATGGAGGTGGGGAGGGAAGTCTCATTGATGGAGGTGGGGAGGGAAGGCTCATTGATGGAGATGGGGAGGGAAGACTCATTGATGGAGGTGGGGAGGGAAGACTCATTGATGGAGGTGGGAGGGGAAGGCTCATTGATGGAGGTGGGGAGGGAAGGATCATTGATGGAGGTGGGGAGGGAAGGCTCATTGATGGAGGTGGGGGGGGGGGGAAGGCTCATTGATGGATGCGGGGAGGGAAGGCTCATTGATGGAGGTGGGGGAGGGAAGGCTCATTGATGGAGATGGGGAGGGAAGGCTCATTGATGGAGATGAGGAGGGAAGGCTCATTGATGGAGGTGGGGAGGGAAGGCTCATTGATTGAGGTGGGGAGGGAAGGCTCATTGATTGAGGTGGGGAGGGAAGACTCATTGATGGAGGTGGGGAGGGAAGACTCATTGATGGAGGTGGGAGGGGAAGGCTCATTGATGGAGGTGGGGAGGGAAGACTCATTGATGGAGGTGGGGAGGGAAGTCTCATTGATGGAGGTGGGGAGGGAAGGCTCATTGATGGAGATGGGGAGGGAAGACTCATTGATGGAGGTGGGGAGGGAAGGATCATTGATGGAGGTGGGGAGGGAAGGCTCATTGATGGAGGTGGGGGGGGGAAGGCTCATTGATGGATGCGGGGAGGGAAGGCTCATTGATGGAGGTGGGGGAGGGAAGGCTCATTGATGGAGATGGGGAGGGAAGGCTCATTGATGGAGATGGGGAGGGAAGGCTCATTGATGGAGGTGGGGAGGGAAGGCTCATTGATTGAGGTGGGAGGGAAGGCTCATTGATTGAGGTGGGAGGGAAGGCTCATTGATTGAGGTGGGGAGGGAAGACTCATTGATGGAGGTGGGGAGGGAAGACTCATTGATGGAGGTGGGGAGGGAAGACTCATTGATGGAGGTGAGGAGGATAGGCTCATTGATGGAGGTGGGGGAGGGAAGGCTCATTGATGGAGGTGGGGAGGGAAGACTCATTGATGGAGGTGGGAGGGGAAGGCTCATTGATGGAGGTGGGGAGGGAAGACTCATTGATGGAGGTGGGGGAGGGAAGGTTCATTGATGGAGGTGGGGAGGGAAGGCTCATTGATGGAGGTGGGGAGGGAAGGCTCATTGATGGAGGTGGGGAGGGAAGGCTCATTGATGAAGGTGGGGAGGGAAGGCTCATTGATGGAGGTGGGGAGGGAAGGCTCATTGATGGAGGTGGGGAGGGAAGGCTCATTGATGGAGGTGGGGGAGGGAAGGCTCATTGATGGAGGTGGGGAGGGAAGGCTCATTGATGGAGGTGGGGAGGGAAGGCTCATTGATGGAGGTGGGGAGGGAAGACTCATTGATGGAGGTGGGGAGGGAAGGTTCATTGATGGAGGTGGGGAGGGAAGGCTCATTGATGGAGGTGGGGAGGGAAGGCTCATTGATGGAGGTGGGGAGGGAAGGCTCATTGATGGAGGTGGGGGAGGGAAGGTTCATTGATGGAGGTGGGGAGGGAAGGCTCATTGATGGAGATGGGGAGGGAAGGCTCATTGATGGAGGTGGGGGAGGGAAGGC